>NW_015507251.1:38684-52266 GCF_001515645.1 Sinocyclocheilus grahami
TACACTTTAGGTACTAGTTTGTGCCTTTTAGGTACTAATATATACACTTTAGGTACTAGTTTGTGCCTTTTAGGTACTAATATATACACTTTAGGTACTAGTTTGTGCCTTTTAGGTACTAATATATACACTAGGTACTAGTGTTGTGTCTTTTAGGTACTATGTCAATTTTAGGTACTTGTTTGTGCCTTTTAGGTACTAATATGTACACTTTAGGTACTTGTGCTTGCCTTTTAGGTACTAATATGTACACTTTAGGTACTAGTTTTTTGCCTTTTAGGTACTAATATGTAAACTAGGTACTAGTTTGTGCCTTTTAGGTACTCATATGTACACTATGTACTAGTTTGTGCCTTTTAGGTACTCATATGTACACTATGTACTAGTTTGTGCCTTTTAGGTACTCATATGTACACTATGTACTAGTTTGTGCCTTTTAGGTACTCATATGTACACTATGTACTAGTTTGTGCCTTTTAGGTACTCATATGTACACTATGTACTAGTTTGTGCCTTTTAGGTACTCATATGTACACTATGTACTAGTTTGTGCCTTTTAGGTACTCATATGTACACTATGTACTAGTTTGTGCCTTTTAGGTACTCATATGTACACTATGTACTAGTTTGTGCCTTTTAGGTACTCATATGTACACTATGTACTAGTTTGTGCCTTTTAGGTACTCATATGTACACTATGTACTAGTTTGTGCCTTTTAGGTACTCATATGTACACTATGTACTAGTTTGTGCCTTTTAGGTACTCATATGTACACTATGTACTAGTTTGTGCCTTTTAGGTACTCATATGTACACTATGTACTAGTTTGTGCCTTTTAGGTACTCATATGTACACTATGTACTAGTTTGTGCCTTTTAGGTACTCATATGTACACTATGTACTAGTTTGTGCCTTTTAGGTACTCATATGTACACTATGTACTAGTTTGTGCCTTTTAGGTACTAATATATACACTTTAGGTACTAGTTTTTGCCTTTTAGGTACTAATATGTACATTAGGTACTAGTGTTGTGTCTTTTAGGTACTAATATATACACTTTAGGTACTAGTTTTTGCCTTTTAGGTACTAATATGTACATTAGGTACTAGTTTGTGCCTTTTAGGTACTAATATATACACTTTAGGTACTAGTTTTTGCCTTTTAGGTACTAATATGTACACTAGGTACTAGTTTGTGCCTTTTAGGTACTAATATGTACTCTAGGTACTAGTTTTTGCCTTTTAGGTACTAATATGTAGACTTTAAGTACTAGTTTGTGTCTTTTAGGTACTAATATGTACACTTTAAGTACTAGTTTGTGTCTTTTAGGTTCTAATATGTGCACTTTATTTACAAGCAACTCCCGCTAATTCGAAAGTGAAAGTAAAATGTGCACTGCGATTTTAAGCTATTTAAAACCGAAGGAAAGCGAGGAAAAGAGGGAATGCCCCCGCCCCCGCAGTGAAACCGGTATTACCGGTGTTGTCACACGTCGATTAACCGGTCGGAAAATGTCCTCACCCTCACAACCCCAATGTACACTAGGTACTAGTTTGTGCCTTTTAGGTACTAATATGTACACTAGGTACTAGTTTGTGCCTTTTAGGTACTAATATATACACTTTAGGTACTATTTTTTGCCTTTTAGGTACTAATATGTACACTAGGTACTAGTTTGTGCCTTTAAGGCCTCTTGATATAGAGTCTTTAGGTACAAAGGGGTGCCTTTTGAAAAGGTACTGCCCCAGTGACAGCTTTTGTACCTTTCTTTTTAAAAGAGTGTATTGGACAGTCTCTCGCTGCCACTGTCTTTTTCAGAAACACAAGTTCTTTTCTTTGCGAGTTAAATCTAGCGCTGTTTTCTCTCTGTTGTCTGTCAGATTCTACAGAACATGGTGGGAACGGCGCTCATCATCCTGGTAGCCGTGGGCTTCAAGACTAAACTAGCCGCTCTGACGCTGGTTCTGTGGCTCCTTGCCATCAACGTCTACTTCAACGCCTTCTGGACAGTGCCTGCGTACAAACCCATGCACGACTTCCTCAAGTACGACTTCTTCCAGACCACGTCGGTCATCGGAGGCCTGCTGCTGGTGGTGGCACTCGGCCCCGGCGGCGTTTCGATGGACGAGAAGAAGAAGGAGTGGTGAGGAGAGCCGTTGCACCAATTAGGTAGATTTATTTGGTCGTTTCGGTCATTATTAGTGTTTATGATGAAACCTTCTTCTTGGCAAGGCGCCCAATGGGATGTTTCACTCATGCATTATCGCAGAATCTTTCTTTAAAAGCACTGAGACTCATCAGATCTTCATCTTTCTGGATGATGTTCCCGAGGGCCTCATGCATCGATCGCTGGTGTGAACTCTGTACCGTCTGCGTCTCGGGACGCTTGTCAGAATCCGTTGTTTTACAGGCGACGCCGGAGTGTTTTCTGTTGATTCTGAGACAAATAAATCATTGTGTTGGTTTCTCAGACGTTTGTGTTGTATTTTTGACTTTGGGGTTTTCAGATCATGGCGGAAAAATAAAGCAAGGTGATCAAAAGATGATGTGTTTGTGTTGCTTTTACATGCATGCTTTTGTGTTAAGGCATGTAAATATCACATTGTTGGTGCATATGCAAACAGTCATTGTCTCGGTTCTTTAACAAGAAAATAAGAATTAAAATGAGACCCAAAAAAACATGTTTTTGTTTCCAGATGTTTGAAAAACATGAGAGACTTATTTTATGTGATTTCTAGACCTTGGAAAAATCATGCAAATTAATCAAAATAATTAAAAAAAAAAATTCTGCAGATTATTAATTTAGCTTATTAGAAATAAAATAAGTGTATTTTATTTCAAGCATTGAAAATGTTTTATGGTTTTGTTAAACTATAATAACCCTGATTCTTTTCAACAATTTATTTTAATTGCAAGTTAATAAAATATAAAAATATCAAATATTTTGTTTTCTTTAAACTGTGGGGCAAATATATATATATTTTTTTATATTGTTTTATAACATGCTAATGTTCACTTTAGGTTGAATTCATAATGCATTATTTTTGTCATTTTATTAGTTTCCTATTTAAATGTCCATATTTTAAGTTGCCCACTGATGTAAATAATAATATTTATAATAATAATAATAAAAAGTGTACATGTTGCAGTGAATTTACGGAAATCCTGCCTGTTTTAACTTTTAAAATTTTGAAGTATAATCAGTTATCTGAGCATTTTTTAGTTTTCAGTTAATTTAAACTATATTAAAGTGACATAAAAAATTGAGCTGAATCTTGTATCGCTTATAAAATCAAGCTGAAGTTGGTTTATTTTGATGAGCTAAATTAATGGAAAAACATGTCGCAATGACTTTTTTATTTTACAGTGAGGACATTTTTAATATAAAATATATTATTGGGTAAAACCAAGAAAGCTTACATTTAAAAGTGTGATCTCTAGACCTCTGGAAATGTCATGTACTTTAATAAAACCGTATATAACTCGATATATCGCTAAACATGTCCATCTGTTTCTTAAGTTCAGTTGCTGCCTTTTTGATTATTTTAAGTACAATCAAATTGCATGTCATTTCAACTGATTTTCTTCAGTTTATTTAAATTATAAATTGAACTGCCTTTTAAAAAATTGTGTTGAATCTCAGTTTAAAAAGTTAAATTGTTTCAATTATTTTGAGAAGTTAAAGTAAGGGTAACAAGATATGTTTCCATGATGTATTGATAATAACAATGTTGCGAGTAAAAGTGGAAAAAGAGAAAGGAAAACGACAAATTGTTTTGCACTTTTAAAGTTGCCCTGTGATGTAAACAATAATACAAAAAATTAATGTTGCAGAAAATGTACATAATATAGTTGAGTGTTTTTATTTTGTGTTATGAAATGCTGAAATAAAGTTTTTTTTATAAAAAATATTTTTATTTTATAAAAAGCTGTTGTGGGATATCATGCAAGCACACTTAATATGACCATGTTTGCGCTGATGTTGGACTTTTTAATGTAATAATTAAAAAAATAATTTGTATTCGTTTTTGTTATTTTAAAATATATTTCTATACGTTTTATTAATTTAGTTTAATAGAAATAAAATAAGTTTATTTCAAGTAATACAAATGTTTTTATGGTTTTAGTTAGCTATAATTATTACCCTGATTCTTTTCAACAATTTATTTTAATTGCAAGTTAATAAAATATAAATATCGAATATTTTGTTTTCTTTAAACTGTGGGGCAAAAATATATTTTTTTATGTCGTTTTATCACTTTAGGTTTATTTCATAATGCAGTTTTCTAAAAATTAAATATATTTATATCTTAACTTTTCCTTTTAATTTTAGTGTCATTTTATTAGATTCTTTTTTAAATGCCCTTATTTTAAAGTCGCCCCTGATGTAAATAATAATAAAAAAGTAAGTGCGTTCATAAATGTTGCAGGAAATGTATATAATGTAGTTGAGTGTTTTTATTTTGTGCTCATGAAATGCTGAAATAAAGTTTATTATTATAAAAAAATATATGTTTTTATTATAAAAAGCTGTTGTGGGATATCATGCAAGCACACTTAATATGACCATGTTTGCGCTGATGTTGGACTTTTTACTGAAATAATAAAAAAATGTTTTTTAAATGATCATATTGTAAAACAAGCTGAATTTGAACATGGCCTTTTCGCTTCGCTTCTGGATCATTTATAGCAGCACACCTGTTTATGTAGGCGGTCTGTCTGGTGAAGGGATGGATGGATCTGATTGGCCTGGCAGACGCACCTCTGATTCTGATTGGCTCGTGTGCTCGGGGGGCCGGGGCCTCGAGCATGGCTCTGATTCGGAGCTGGAAGCGTCGGGTCTGTAAAGCTGCTGTGATTTCGGTGAGTTGCTGCTTTTATGTGTCTTGTGTGGTTTGCCGTGATTTATTCAGCATGTGTTTGCCCCAACAGGTTGTTGTTTAGGTGAACAGTGATAGTAAACTAATATTATCTCAGGCAATATTTGATCCACATGTTATGAAAAAACATCTTTCTTCATTTCTTGGCAGGGCTTGAATGTGAAGATCAAAAGATTCTTTCATTTTCATGACATGATATTATGTAACCTTTACTGTGGCTCCAGACTATTCTTTTCTGTGTTCTATTTTACATTCTACACCAATCTTTATTTAGTTTATAGTTTCGTATTGTTTTACAATATGCACATTTTCACTTTAGGTTAAATTCATAATGCAGTTTTCTAAATATTAAATATATTTATATTTTACCTTTTCCTTTTAGTTTTAGTGTGTTTTTTGACATTTTATTTGTTTCTTTTTAAAATGTCAATTTTTTTTAAATGTATATTGAACTTGTAGTTATTTATATTTAGTACAAGTTAAACTAAAGAAATGTTGCTGTGAAAAAAATTTTTTTTTTGCATTTAAAATGATTTCAAGAAACTGTGTGTCAGAAAGTCACTAAATTATAGAGAGTAAAATAAACAAAAGCAATGTAGATGTAGGAACAAACACACTGTAAATGTTTCGTTTGTTTCATCTGTGTGTGTGTGTGTGTGTGTCTCTCTCTCTCTCTCTCTCTGTGTGTGTGTGTCTCTCTCTCTCTCTCTCTCTGTGTGTGTGTGTCTCTCTCTCTCTCTCTCTCTGTGTGTGTGTGTCTCTCTCTCTCTCTCTCTCTGTGTGTGTGTGTCTCTCTCTCTCTCTCTCTCTGTGTGTGTGTGTCTCTCTCTCTCTCTCTCTCTGTGTGTGTGTGTCTCTCTCTCTCTCTCTCTCTGTGTGTGTGTGTCTCTCTCTCTCTCTCTCTCTGTGTGTGTGTGTCTCTCTCTCTCTCTCTCTCTGTGTGTGTGTGTCTCTCTCTCTCTCTCTCTCTGTGTGTGTGTGTCTCTCTCTCTCTCTCTCTCTGTGTGTGTGTGTCTCTCTCTCTCTCTCTCTCTGTGTGTGTGTGTCTCTCTCTCTCTCTCTCTCTGTGTGTGTGTGTCTCTCTCTCTCTCTCTCTCTGTGTGTGTGTGTCTCTCTCTCTCTCTCTCTCTGTGTGTGTGTGTCTCTCTCTCTCTCTCTCTCTGTGTGTGTGTGTCTCTCTCTCTCTCTCTCTCTGTGTGTGTGTGTCTCTCTCTCTCTCTCTCTCTGTGTGTGTGTGTCTCTCTCTCTCTCTCTCTCTGTGTGTGTGTGTCTCTCTCTCTCTCTCTCTCTGTGTGTGTGTGTCTCTCTCTCTCTCTCTCTCTGTGTGTGTGTGTCTCTCTCTCTCTCTCTCTCTGTGTGTGTGTGTCTCTCTCTCTCTCTCTCTCTGTGTGTGTGTGTCTCTCTCTCTCTCTCTCTCTGTGTGTGTGTGTCTCTCTCTCTCTCTCTCTCTGTGTGTGTGTGTCTCTCTCTCTCTCTCTCTCTGTGTGTGTGTGTCTCTCTCTCTCTCTCTCTCTGTGTGTGTGTGTCTCTCTCTCTCTCTCTCTCTGTGTGTGTGTGTCTCTCTCTCTCTCTCTCTCTGTGTGTGTGTGTCTCTCTCTCTCTCTCTCTCTGTGTGTGTGTGTCTCTCTCTCTCTCTCTCTCTGTGTGTGTGTGTCTCTCTCTCTCTCTCTCTCTGTGTGTGTGTGTCTCTCTCTCTCTCTCTCTCTGTGTGTGTGTGTCTCTCTCTCTCTCTCTCTCTGTGTGT
The DNA here is from genome assembly GCF_001515645.1 of Sinocyclocheilus grahami. Classification (NCBI taxonomy): domain Eukaryota; kingdom Metazoa; phylum Chordata; class Actinopteri; order Cypriniformes; family Cyprinidae; genus Sinocyclocheilus; species Sinocyclocheilus grahami. Next base: position 45,311 of record NW_015507251.1, read on the forward strand.
GTGTGTCTCTCTCTCTCTCTCTCTCTGTGTGTGTGTGTCTCTCTCTCTCTCTCTCTCTGTGTGTGTGTGTCTCTCTCTCTCTCTCTCTCTGTGTGTGTGTGTCTCTCTCTCTCTCTCTCTCTGTGTGTGTGTGTCTCTCTCTCTCTCTCTCTCTGTGTGTGTGTGTCTCTCTCTCTCTCTCTCTCTGTGTGTGTGTGTCTCTCTCTCTCTCTCTCTCTGTGTGTGTGTGTCTCTCTCTCTCTCTCTCTCTGTGTGTGTGTGTCTCTCTCTCTCTCTCTCTCTGTGTGTGTGTGTCTCTCTCTCTCTCTCTCTCTGTGTGTGTGTGTCTCTCTCTCTCTCTCTCTCTGTGTGTGTGTGTCTCTCTCTCTCTCTCTCTCTGTGTGTGTGTGTCTCTCTCTCTCTCTCTCTCTGTGTGTGTGTGTCTCTCTCTCTCTCTCTCTCTGTGTGTGTGTGTCTCTCTCTCTCTCTCTCTCTGTGTGTGTGTGTCTCTCTCTCTCTCTCTCTCTGTGTGTGTGTGTCTCTCTCTCTCTCTCTCTCTGTGTGTGTGTGTCTCTCTCTCTCTCTCTCTCTGTGTGTGTGTGTCTCTCTCTCTCTCTCTCTCTGTGTGTGTGTGTCTCTCTCTCTCTCTCTCTCTGTGTGTGTGTGTCTCTCTCTCTCTCTCTCTCTGTGTGTGTGTGTGTGTGTGTGTCTCAGAGATGTCGAAGGGTTCGGTGGTTCTGGCGTACAGCGGTGGTCTGGACACGTCTTGTATCCTGGTGTGGCTGAAGGAACAGGGCTATGATGTCATCGCCTTCCTGGTAACCACGGTTTACTGTACATCATCGTTACATAACCCTGCGTGAATATTACAGATCATTTCCTTCAGGGAGCTGAGCACTGTTAATGAAAGAGAGTTGAAATGACGGGGCTTGTGAAGACTTGCTCACGAAGCGTTTTTGACTCCCTTTAAACATTGAGATACTTATATATACAGTATATATATATATATTTTTAGTGAATATTTTGAATTTGATTTTTTATTTATATATATATACATATTTTCTGCTTGAATTTTAATTTGAGCTAGTTGGGTTTGTTTCTTTAGTTCGTTCGTTTTAGTATGTTTGTTTTTGTAGCTGAAATAAATATGTTTTATATTATTATTATTTTAATCTTCGTATTATTATTTAATTTTTTTATATGATTATTTATTTTATATAATATTATTTCATATTTTGAATTTTAAAACGTTAAAATATTTGTACGTTTTTTCTTTTCCTTTTAATTTTAGTTTTAGTATAAGTTTTAATAGTTTTGTTAGTTATTGATGTTTTTTTTAGTTATTGTTTTACTGTTTTTTTCTGAAATTGCATATTTGTAAGCTGCCACTGTGACAACATGCCCCATTATGGAGGTAATTTTTAGACAATATATACTCAGAAGTCACTAACTCAACTACATTTTTAACTAAATTGTTCTATTTTAAAAAAATAAGCTTACGATGTGTTTTTTATTATCATTTAGATGCTATTATATATTTTAATGTTTTTAATTCATTTTAATTGTAACGTTTTAATCATTTTGTAGTGCATTTTCTGCAATTTTTATTATTTTTTAAATATATTTATATAGTTTTTATTCATTTTTATTTCAGTTTTAATTGTAGTCATTTAAGTACAAGTTAAACTAAGTGAAAATGATTGAGAATCGGTGCTTTGGCAACTAATAATATATATTATATATATTTCATTTTATTTCTGGTGACATAAATGTTTATTTTTTTTATTATTTTAGTTTTAGTTAACTATAAAAATTGTGCATTAATTGATCTGTCGTGATAAATGATATACGCAAATATACGAAATGTGCAATGTTTGTTATATAATAAAATCTGCTCATTAACATAATTAGATGAGATTGTGAGCAGTGCTGGGGAAAGTTACTTTTAAAAGTAATGCGTTACAATGTTGCGTTACTCCATAAAAAGTAACTAATTACGTTACTTAGTTACTTTTTATGGAAAGTAATGCGTTACGTTACTTTTGCGTTACTTTTTAAATCTGGACAGGGCTTGCTTGTTAATTAATGCATATTCATAATTATTTTAGAGCTACAGTAACATCTCCTGATTTCTGTCACCATGGCGACACCAGAGCTGTCAATCAATACATTGGAAACAAAGTAACTTGCGTTACTTATCTGAAAAAGTAACTCCGATATTCTCTTGTAAATGAAAAAGTAATGTTACTTTACTAGTTACTTGACAAAAGTAATCTGATTATTTGTAATACGTTCCCCCAACACTGCTTGTGATCGACTGAATGTGAATGATTGAACGATTCTCACAGTTTAACTGGTTTTACAGGTTTTGCTTTTATGCATTTAACAAGCACTTCTTATGCAAAGCAGCCAGTGAGTAATACTACAACTGAAGCTGTCTGGACAGACCAATCCATGATTATTCAGAAAATCAGAGAGGAATGGTGCACAGAGACACAATGGTGAAAGAAAAGAGTTTTTCAAATGCATCGAGGAAGTGTGAACAGACACTGCGAATGTTTCGAAATTGCGAAAAATAGAACAATAATGAATGAAATCCTGAAATCTGGATTACACTTACAGTTATACTTGTGTTAGATGCGTAAGATCTAAAGCATTCAGCGCACACACCCCATGAAGCTGATGTTGTCTGCGCCATGCACTACTGTTCGAGTTACATAGACACCTCATTTCTGCTCGGATTAAGCTGAAGTTTGGACCAGGTGACACGTTATGTGCTTCTGAGCAAAGGTCTGGAAGAGCAAGACAAACTTGTTTTTTGATTAAAGATGATCTGTTTTCTTTCATAAATCACATGCTTTTTTTGCTGTAGATTCAGTTTTATGAATCACCTTTCTTTTAAGCAAAACTTGTTGAACTGCTCTGCTTTTGGTGATGATTTTTATTCAGTAAGCTCTCAAGGATTTGTTTAATAAGATCTTACCAGAAAAAGTGTTAGAGTTTAATTTAATTTAATTTAATTTAATTTGATGTTTTATGTAATTTAATCTAAATAAGATTAATCTAAATAATAAGATATTACCAGAAAAAGTGTTAGAATTTTTTTATTTAATTTTACATTTAATTTTTAATTTTTACTTTAATCTAAATAAGATTAATCTAAATAATAAGATATTACCAGAAAAAGTGTTAGAATTTTTTTATTTAATTTTACATTTAATTTTTAATTTTTACTTTAATCTAAATAAGATTAATCTAAATAATAAGATATTACCAGAAAAGGTGTTAGAATTTTTTTTGTAATTTAATATTTAATTTAATTTAATTTTATGTTTTATTTCATTTAATCTAAATAAGATTAATCTAAATAATAAGATATTACCAGAAAAGGTGTTAGAATTTTTTTATTTAATTTAATTTAATTTAATTTAATTTAATTTAATTTGATGTTTTATGTAATTTAATCTAAATAAGATTAATCTAAATAATAAGATATTACCAGAAAAAGTGTTAGATTTAGTTTTTTGTAATTTAATATTTAATTTAATGTTTTATTTAATTTAATCTAAAATGTTTTAAATAATTATATTTAATTATAATATAATTATTTTAGTTAAAATACATTATGCAATTGTAATCTATTTATTACTTTAATCGGTATATAATAATATAATAATATAACGTATATATTAATTTAATGCAATTCATTTTTAACACAATTTTATTTTGCCAGCTGAAGTTTTTGGGGGTTTTTTCCAACACATTTACATGTTCACAGTTCTCTCATGTTGGTTAATTGTTAAATAACACGAAGGTCAACAAATAAAATATTAACTTTTTTTAGTAAGTGTTTATTTATTTATCTTTCACCAACTAAATTACAGAAGTAATTTAATTTAATTTAATTTTTTTTAATTAAACACACAATTAATTTTATTTAAAAATGTTATTTTCATGTAGATTTTATATTTTTATTTAATTTTCAATTTATTTAATTTTCAATTTATTTTTATTGAATTAATTTCCTTTTTATACAACTCTTATGAAATTAGTAGAAAATGTACAGCTCTACCTAACTAGATCAATCACCTCTGTATTACATTGAAGGCCAATATTGGACAGCATGAGGACTTCGACGCTGCGCGAGAGAAAGCAGAGAAACTCGGAGCCAAGAAGGTAAGGGCCAGAAACACTAATGACTCTGAGTGTGTGAGTGTGTGTGTGTGTGTGTGTGTTCATCAGCTGTGTGTTCATGCAGGTGTTCATCGAGGACCTGCGCTCGGAGTTTGTGCAGGAGTTCATCTGGCCCGCGCCGCAGGCCAATGCTGTTTATGAGGACCGCTATCTGCTGGGTACATCTATCGCCCGGCCCTGCATCGCCCGCAGACAGGTGCAGATCGCCCGGAGAGAAGGAGCGCAGTATGTTTCTCACGGAGCCACAGGAAAGGTGCACGCATTAGATATTATCCTGGAATAAACCTGCTCCAGAATGAGACATTCAGAGCGTCTGCACACTTGGTTCAGTGAACTGGGCTGTTTATTTATAGTGTCATGTATAACTTTATTTGATCAAAAATACAGTAAAAAATGTGAAATATTATTAGAATGTAAAACAGCTGTTTTCTGTGTGAATCTCTGTTAAACTGTAATGTATTCCTGTGATGCGCAGCTGTATTTTCAGCATCATTCCTCCAGTCTTCAGTGTCACATGATCTTCAGAAATCAGTATAATATGCTGATCTGCTGCTCGAGAAACATTTCTGATTATTATCAATGTTGAAAACAGTAAAAAAAAAAAAAAAAGATCAAAAGTGCCAATAAAGACATTTATAATGTCTGTTATAAACGCTGTTCTCTTGAACTTTCTGTTCATCTGTGAATCCTGAAAAGTAAAATATATCACAGTTTCCACAAAAATATTGTGCAGCACGACTGTTTTCAGCATTGATAATAATCAGAAATGTTTCTCGAGCAGCAGATCAGCATATTATACTGATTTCTGAAGATCATGTGACACTGAAGACTGGAGGAATGATGCTGAAAATACAGCTGCGCATCACAGAAATACATTACAGTTTAACAGATACTCACAGAGAAAACAGCTGTTTTACATTCTAATAATATTTAGCTATTTTTACAGTATTTTTGATCAAATAAATGCAGCTTTGCTGAGCAGAAGAGACTCTTTCGAACACATTTTGGCCGGTCGTAGAGGAATGCAGCATCATGCTATTTTTTTTCCATCTGTAAAAAGAATAAAGTAAATAAAACCTTTTCATCAGCTTGAGATTTTAGATTAATATTTCAATAATTAAAAATATTTTTTATGTTTTAAATAATTAAGTTATAATTATTTTGTGATTAATTATTTTTTTTAATTTAAGAAATTAAATTCCCTTTTTGGGAAATGCTGCTCCGTTAACAGCTGATTTACAGTAGTAAATATGTCAGTTAATTACTGAGAATGAGAATGATTTTCTGAAGCCCATACATATGAAATGCACTCCTCAAAGCCACAAGACTGTAGTAAATGAATAGCTGTGTTGTGTTGTTTTCAGGGGAATGACCAGATCCGCTTCGAGCTGACGTGCTACGCGCTGTATCCTCACGTGCAGGTGAGGTCAGATCCGACAGAAACCATCATCTGTGTCTGATGCGTCCTCATGTCTGCGTCTCAATCCTCAGGTCATCGCTCCGTGGAGGATCCCAGAGTTTTACAGCCGCTTCCGAGGCAGAAAGGACCTGATGGAGTACGCAGAGGTGCAGTATTATCACTGCACGAGCATGCATTAATGACTGTAAATATAGACGTTTGTGAGGAATGAGAAATCATGAAGTGATCAGTGTCACAGATGGTGCTCAGCAGGATATCAAACCCCAGAGTTTTTAATCAATGCAAATATGTATCAGATTCGGTTTTAAATGCGTCCACTAGGGGGCATCAGACAACTTCAGGAAAGACTTGCAATAAGACAAAAAGGCTTTAGAATGAGCTAAAACATCTAAAAAAGAATTATATAGAGAATCTGAAAAGTGTGATTTGTAGAGTCACGGACATTTCTATAATGATTTCTTTCTTTGTTATGTTAATATGTTAAAATTAGAAAATGCTCGTTTTAATTATTTGCTTAATTGTGTTGCTCAAACAGTCATTCATGCTTTCGTTGGTCATAGAGAGTGTGATGAACATTCACTTGTGGCTGAAAAAAATATTTCATTTTAATATATCGCCTAATTTCTGTAAGTAAAAATATTTTAATATTTTTCAAATGTTTTGGAGGGCCTTTGGTTATTATCTAGGAGTCAAAAATTGCTGATCTAATGGGTTATAGTGCTGTTTTAGTATCTTTGAGATAATATGTGACCCTGCAGCACAGAAGCAGTGTTCGCATTAAGGGAACGTTACATTGTATCATTTTGCAAACGTTACAGAAGCGTTACATTTGAATGTTCTGAAACAAGTAACATTTGAAAAATGTGTTAGACGAGCGTCCAGTCGCAGAAAAAAGTTGCATGAACAATGTATAAATAATGACGTTTTGAGACCGATGATCATTCATGAAACAAAGTACTTTGTCCTGAAAAACGTGTCAGTCAAAGCAGAATGCATCAAAAAGCATCTAATCGGCTGCAGGGTTCGACAACACTTTAGCAGTGATTCTCAGCTGGGAACGCTGTCACATTAGCAGAAAGTTTAATAATGTTCTCTAAGAGTTAGCACAAAAATGTTATTTATGTACATTGTTCATGGATGGAACATTTCTTCTAACATTTTAGTTGGATGTTCGGCTAATGTTTACATTTTCCAACTAAATAAAAAATCACGCAGTTAAGATTTGCTGTGTAGAATATATCACATGCACTTAAATTGAAATCTGATATATATCTATTTTTATATAGAGAGCTGTGCAATAATACAGCGAGTGTTCATGCAGTCTCTGTTTCCAGGCAGTTAAACAAAGTCGAACTCCGGTTCC
>NW_015507251.1:52276-54817 GCF_001515645.1 Sinocyclocheilus grahami
TCCAGGGTCACATTTGTGTTTTTCCTAATATTTAGAATTTTTTTTATTTTTGTATTTCCTTTTTTCGTTTTAATTTGTTTATGTAATATGTCTATATAGTTTTTATTTTTTATTATTTTTTATTTCAGTTGAATTTTTTTATATTCTATATTTTATTTATTTTATTTTTACACTCATTTAATTTCAAGTAACAATTTTTTTTTTTCCCAAAATGGTTTTATTCTCAGTTTTAGTTAAAGAAGATAACTCTTTAATTAAATTACTTAATTTTTTAAGTCTTTAATTAAACCTACACTACAAGACACTGCATATAAAGGTGAATTAAACCCAAAACCGCTTCAGCTCCAGGGATGCTCTCCTGATTCAGTCCACTAGATAGAGCTCATTATCTGAGGCTGATCGTGTTTCAAAGGCAGTCCTGTATCCCATGTTCAGACACACGGTATTCCTGTTCCCGTCACGCCGAGGGCTCCGTGGAGCATGGATGCAAATCTCATGCACATCAGGTGAAGTCCGTCACAAAAAACACTTTACTGCTTCTTTACTGCTGTTGTTACTGCATTCAAAAAACGTGATCAAAATCTCTTTTAACAGCTATGAATCTGGAATTCTGGAGAATCCGAAGGTAAGAGATCGTTCTGTAGTTTCAAACATATAATGCAATGCAATGAAGAACAAATAACGTTCCTCAGAAGCCTGATGATCAGATTTGAGACTCACATTTACATGATTTCTCTAAAAAATGAGGTCTGGATAATCAAGTAAGCAAAGCTTATTTAGTCCAGATCCATAAAGCAAAAAATACATTTTAAATGTATTTCAAAATATACAAAAAAAGGCCCCAAAAATATTAATTTGCTCAAATATGCTTCAAAATATATTTATGTGTTTTTTGACATTTAAAACAAATATATAAATATATATTTTAAAGCATTTATTTTGCCCTCCATATATTTTCAGTACAAGAAAATAGATTCACATTTCACATTTGAAGCCAAAAACGTGAAAATATGACACATCTCATTCAGAAAATGAAACATTATAATCTGTATAAATATTTGCATTTAGACCAAACTGTAATTGGAAATGTTTTTTGAAATATGTTTGGTTGAAACTAAATATATTTTCAATCTTAAAAATATATCTCATTGTTAACAACATATATTGTGCATATATTCAAAAGAGAAAAATTAAATTTGTTTTGCTGCGTCTGTGCAAACGAGGTTCATCTTCAGTGCCGTTTCATCCATTCTTAATATCAGTCTGACTGATTCTCACTCGTTTTTTTATCCCGTGGCAGAAACAAGCTTCCATAAAGCATATGCAAGTGTTATTTCATATTCAGTCGTTCAGCGTCGAATGCTTTTGACAGCATGTGGAAGCGTTTATTGAACCTTTAGACAAAATATATTTAGACACGGAGCTTTAAACTACAATTACTCGAAGTTATAATCAACACACTTTTGGATATCCGTTGGATTTCTTCATTTCGAAACTTCCACCGTTATTGCATTCGTTTTTCAGTATGTTCTTCTTTTATTCTGTGGTGGAAACAAAAAAAGAGTTTATATCGTGCAGTTCTGTTTTTTTTTTGCAACAGAATAAATCTCATCTCACTGCTTATTAACAGAAAGACAAAGATGAAAACGATGAAGAAAAAAAAACTAATTCTGAGATATAAAGTTGCAAGATGAAAATGTTGCACTTTTTTATTCCATGGAGGAAACAAGCTTCCATAAAGCATTGCATATGCATGCATTTATTTAATATTCAATCGTTCAGGGTTGAATGCTTTTAACCCTGTAGTGCCTGACATTTTCTGATTTAAAAAAAGATTGCATATGGTTGTGTGTGCATGCTTTTATGGCTCATATAATCTGATAAAGTGAGAATATAGAGGAAAAACAGCTCTGTTTTATTCAGAGCAGACTCAAACTGAGCAAAAACATGATTTTGCTGCAGATGCTGATATTTATATGATGATATTGAAACGTGTTGAGCTTCACCTGATCTCTGGAGTCTTCTGTCGCTCGTAAGACGCTGCTCAAAAGTCAAATAATGGCTTTTAAATCCAGCTGCTTGTGATGCAGCCCATTGTTCTGTTCATTTTTGTGAAGAAAAAAGCCCCAATCTCATGATTTTGATCTGTTCCGTTCATGCAATGTCATGATTTTGACATTATCTGTTGATTTGACAGTAAATGCATTGTAGGAAATAGTTTCTGGCAAAATAATATGAGTAGATATTTGCCATTGTGCACAGATTTTCTACTTGACTTTCCCTCATTTAAGAAAACTGGTATTAACACGATGGGGAGAAAATAAACAATCTCATTCCATTTTCTACATAAATTGCAATTCTGACTGCATTCAACAAGCAATGCACTGTTATAGTTTAGTTAGTTTTTTTTTAAACGTACGCGCATTAAGGGAACGTTACATTGTATCATTTTGCAAACGTTACAGAAGCGTTACATTTGAATGTTCTGAAACAAGTAACATTTGAAAAATGTGTTAGACGAGCGTCCAGTCGCAGAAAAAA
>NW_015507251.1:54876-55687 GCF_001515645.1 Sinocyclocheilus grahami
AGTTAGCACAAAAATGTTATTTATGTACATTGTTCATGGATGGAACATTTCTTCTAACATTTTAGTTGGATGTTCGGCTAATGTTATTTAAACGTTACTACTGTTTTCAAAAGGATGAAATGGAATGTTTTTTTTTATGTTTTTAAAAAACTGGATGTTTTGAACGTTCAGAGAAATAACGTTTTCATAATATAATGGGAACGTTAGCAAAACGTTCTTAAAACATATTTTTGTTAGCTGGGCACCAGGCCAAAACGTTAACTTCCACAGCATCGGCGGAACAGTGGGATGACAGCATCACGCTAGATGACTAATATATGAGGAGCTTTCATTAAGCGACTGATGACCGGACGCACAGCCTTTGTCTTTAACATCTGAAATTTGAATATATCAGTTTTTTAACTGTGAGATGTAACATCAAAATTTTGACATATAAACTCAGAATTATGAGATTAAAACGCAGAATTGCGAGATATATAAAGTCATAATTGCGAGGTAAAACCTCAGAATCATCTGAGAAATGTGGCTTTTTTATTTGTTTATCTCGTGGCTGAAACAAGCTTCCATACGAATTGCTTTCATCGTTATTATGTAAGTCGCTTTGGATAAAAGCATCTGCTAAAAGCATACATGTCAATCTATTAAATCAGTTTATTGTTGACCCACTGGTTTCAAGTGTTTTACCGATTTTACTCAAACGTGTGAGTTCATATGAGGTGTCTTCTCTCGATGAATCGGCTCACCTCGGTGTGTTTCATGCTCAGTCTATGTGTGTGTGTGTGTGTGTGTGTGTGCGTGTGTGTGTGTGTGT
>NW_015507251.1:57246-57978 GCF_001515645.1 Sinocyclocheilus grahami
GTGTGTGTGAGTGAGTGTGAGTGAGTGAGTGTGAGTGAGAGTGTGGTGTGTGTGTGCGCTGCTGATGAACTGTTGAATTAAACCCGTCGTTTCTGATGTTTGTCAGAATCACGCACCTTCAGATCTCTACCAGATGACCAAGAACCCAGAAGATTCACCCAATGAACCAGATGTGCTGGAGATTGACTTCGCTAAAGGTGAGCGACACTTTCCACAAATATGCTGCAAACTGCTGTTTCGTTTGCTGTTTCAAAGCAGCACAGGCACAAATCTCATGCTCTATAGTGAGTGAACTATTTCTGCTATCTAACATTAACACATTAATTACAGAAAAAAAAAAATTTGAATGACCAAAAATGCAATATTACTAGTTAGGTCATACTGTGAGATCAATTAATTAAGGTTAAATCTAAAGTAACCTAAATAAATTGCATGTCAAGTCAAGTCAAATTCTTCATGTTGCACTTTTTACAGCTTTACAGAAAATCATATGTTAATGTTTATATAAAGTCTTAATATCTTCATGCATTAGTTGGACCATATTTGAACAGATTAAAGCTGGGCAATAATATAGTTACAGTTTGTGACAATATAAACAATCACGCAGTTGCTATATAATGTATGTTATACTGTAAGTGTAAGTTTGTATGCAAATAAATAGGATGTACTTATATATCCATCTTCGTTTAAAGAGCTGTGCGATAATAAAGTTGCGTTCTGTAATATAGATAA
>NW_015507251.1:58532-63331 GCF_001515645.1 Sinocyclocheilus grahami
TCAGCAAGGATGTGTTAAATTGATAAAAAGTGATAGTAAAGACTTCTATTGTTAGATAAGACATGTATATATAAAGAGTTAGTCAATGATAGAGTAACATTTTCCAACTAAATAAAAAATCACGCAGTTAAGATTTGCTGTGTAGAATATATCACATGCACTTAAATTGAAATCTGATATATATCTATTTTTATATAGAGAGCTGTGCAATAATACAGCGAGTGTTCATGCAGTCTCTGTTTCCAGGCAGTTAAACAAAGTCGAACTCCGGTTCCCATATTTGCAGAATTAGAATTTCAATGCTTGTGTGGGACCCCGAGTGAACTAGTAATGTGATTTTATCAGACAGCGGTGTCATTGTGCGCTATGATCCGTTTTGATCGGCCATATCAGTATTCATAGATATTTGAGCACGTCCATGAGAAAAGCTGTTTTAGTGATTCTCACAATAGAAGCCCCCCTGTAAAGACCTGGTTTATCTTTCTATTCTGCTCCGTCTTTTCTTCTCCTCACTTTCTCAGCACTCTCTCTCATTGAGAGAGACCAGACCTTTTCCCTCTTGTCATTTCAACCCCCGTTTCTTTGCCACGTCTTCTGCTGCACCTCAAAAGGAGGACGGCGCGAAAGACGGGGAAAGAGTGGAAAAATGTAAAGCGGTAATTTTTCCTACAACTGTGTCTTCTGTCCTATTGTTGCTTTTCTGAGGCTGAGAGAAAGAGTGCGGTGCACACGGAGAGAGAGAGAGAAGTGGCCGAGAGACTCCGTCTTCATGCAGTGTTTCATTTATTTCAGCTTTGAATCTATCTGAAGGCCTCGAGGACTCTGGATATGGGAATGAAAACTTCTCGTCCGAGAATATTGGTCAAGGCCAAAAGTGTCATTATTTACTCTTTTCCATGCAACAACTGTTCAAAGTGACTTTTGAGTTTCAAAAAGTGCAATAAATGTCATAAATAAGTTGTACTTAATGAACTAAAACAACTAAAATTAAAACTAAAATAAAAATTAATTGAAAAAATACAGACATTAATAAAAAAAAACTAATAAAAAATTACAAAACACAAAACTTTAATAAAAAATTAAATTTGAAAATAATTCTAATTATTAATAAAAACTATGAGCATCTCATTGATACTTAAATAACACTGTGACGACACGCAATGGCACCATATTTGATATGAGAGAAATTATTATTGAATCGCATCTTGACTATGACTTCAGAAGACTTGAAATATAGACATAGACTAATATTATGATACTTTTATGCTGTTTTGTTTTCTTTTTTGGAGCTTGACAGACACTATGATGGTCACTATGAACTGTTGCAGATTAAAAATTCTAATTTAAATACAAACTTAAAATGAAATTCAAATGTCAAATTTCAAATTAATATTAATAACTGCGTGAAACATCAAAAACATCTTCAGCAACACTTTAACATGAAATATATGCCACTTATTTATTAAAAAAAAGATAAATACATTTTAAATGTATTCAAACTGATAAAACAACAGATGTAGTGTTGAAAATAAAGATTAAAACATACTGTCTCTATCTATCTATCTATCTATCTATCTATCTGTCTGGCTGTCTATTTGTCTATTCATCTATCCGTCCATCCATCCATCCATCCATCCATCCATCCATCCATCCATCCATCCATCCATCCATCCATCCATCCATCCATCCATCCATCCATCCATCCATCCATCCATCCATCCATCCATCCATCCATCCATCCATCCATCCATCCATCCATCCATCCATCCGTCCACCCATCCTTCCATCCATCCATCCATCCATCCATCCATCCATCCATCCATCCGTCTCTCCATCCATCCATCTATCTGTCCATCTATCCGTCCATCCATCCATCCATCCATCAATCAATCCATCTATCCGTCTCTCCATCCATCCATCCATCTGTCTATCCATCCATCCATCCATCTATCTGTCCATCTATCCGTCCATCCATCCATCCATCTATCCATCCATCCATCCATCCAGCCAGCCATCCAGCCATCCATCCATCCATCCATCTATCATCTATCTATCTATCCATCCATCCATCCATCCAGCCAGCCATCCAGCCATCCATCCATCCATCCATCTATCATCTATCTATCTATCCATCCATCCATCCATCCAGCCAGCCATCCAGCCATCCATCCATCCATCCATCTATCATCTATCTATCTATCCATCCATCTATCCATCCATCCATCTGTCTATTCATCCATCCATCATCCATCCATCTCTCCATCCATCCATCCATCCATCCATCTGTCTATTCATCCATCCATCATCCATCCGTCTCATCCATCCATCCATCTATCCGTCTCTCCATCCATCCATCCATCCATCTATCCGTCTCTCCATCCATCCATCCATCCATCCATCCATCTGTCTATTCATCCATCCATTATCCATCCGTCTCTCCATCCATCCATCCATCCATCTATCCATCTCTCCATCCATCCATCCATCTATCCGTCTCTCCATCCATCCATCCATCTGTCTATCTATCCATCCATCCACCATCATCCATCTTTCTGTCCATCTATCGGTCTATTCATCCACCTGACTATCTATCCATCCATCCATCCATCTGTCTATTCATCCATCCATTATCCATCAGTCTCTCCATTCATCCATCCATCCAGCCATCTGTCCATCCATCCATCCATCATCCATCCATCCATCCATCCATCTGTCCATCCGTCCGTCCGTCTATCTCTCCTCTTCACACTGATTTTCATCTATCTATCTATCCTTCCATCCGTCCGTCTCTCCTCTTCACACTGATTTTCATCTATCTATCTATCCATCTATCCTTCTATCCGTCTATCTGTATATCTGTCCATCCGTCCATCTCTCCTCTTCACACTGATCTTCATCTATCTATCTATCCTTCCATCCGTCCGTCTCTCCTCTTCACACTGATCTTCATCTATCTATCTATCCATCTATCCTTCTATCCGTCTATCTATCCTTCCATCCGTCCATCTCTCCTCTTCACACTGATGTATGTTGGTTCTTTCAGGTGTTCCAGTCAAAGTCACGCATGTTAAAGAAGGAAAGTCCAGAGACACGGCGCTGGAGATCTTCTGCTATCTGAATGAGATCGGGTGAGCAGAACCTGCTGCCGTGCATGAAGCTCGTTAGAGTTCAAACTCCGTACTTACAGTCATGTCTTCAGGAGTGAGCAGCTGATCAGAGCTTGTGTTTCAGAAACGTCAGCTTGTATCCATTCATAATCAGCCATGTAAACGTACAAATGTCATTTGGTACAGTAAGTGTATGTGCATTTGTATGTATTTATTGATCAATAACCCACTCTCTGGTTTCTCAGTGGAAAGCATGGTGTGGGGAGAATCGATATCGTGGAGAACCGCTTTATTGGAATGAAGTCCAGAGGTACGAATCTCAATTTATTTTACAGTCATGCATTCATCAGATTTTTTATCCAAAGCAACTTACAGTGCCTTCAAGGTAAACATTTGATCAGTTCATGCATTCACTGGGAATCGAACCCATGACCTTGGCGTTTCTAGTGCCCATAAATGTCCATATATGAAACATATTGTCATATGAACTAAAAACATAGAAACTGGAATAATTTCATATATTAGCATACATATCTAGCCCATACAAATATGTATGTTAATGTACGTGTAGTAAAATGTTGGGCGTATATTTCTTGTACATGTATATCTATCCTAAAACCTGTCAATACATGTAAATGCATTACAAAAACATGTATAAATATACAGATTGTTTGTGTACATGTTTTAATATTGCCTTGCAATGGTTTTTCAAAGTACAGAAATTATTATAAAATTGTCTTATTACTATTATAATAGTGTAGGAATATTAATGTATTATTATTATCATTATTATTAATAATAACGTATGTATTAAATGACACACTTTTTTAATATACAATTATTTTTATAAAAAATAATTTTGTAATAGATAATAAAAAAACAAAAATGCAGAAATTATAATAATTATACTCCTATGTCATACAATGTAGGAATATTAATTATTATTAATCAAAATTAATTAGAAACTATGTATTACATTATACACGTATTTTAATATATAATAATTAGTATTTATTGTTTTGTAAAAAATATATATATAATACAGAAAATATGATACAATTATATTCATGTCATAACAATGTAGGAATATTAGTTATTATAAACAAAATAAATATTAAATTATAACACATTTTAATATATAATTGTTATATATATATATAATCATAATATTTTATAATATTATTAAGTCAAGTCAAGTCAAGTCACCTTTATTTATATAGCGCTTTTAACAATACAGATTGTGACAAAGCAACTGAACAGCATTAATTAGGAAAATAGTGTCAATAATGCAAAATGACAATAGTAAACACTAATTTTTCAGTTAAAGACAGTTCATCATTGAATTCAGTGATGTCAACATCCAGCTCAGTTTAAATAATATCTTTGCAATCATGTCAACGATAACGCTGGAAATGAAGTGTCCCCAACTAAGCAAGCCAGAGGCGACAGCGGCAAGGAACCAAAACTCCAGCGGGGACAGAATGGAGAAAAAACCTTGGGAGAAACCAGGCTCAGTCGGGGGGCCAGTTCTCCTCTGACCAGACGAACCAGCAGAACGGAAAAATCAATATAAGACGTAATAAAACAGACGATGAACAATATTAACAGCAATTATTATATGATGCAATCAAACTTATAGCAAAATGTGGTAGTTCTGGATGTTGTTTCAGGGTTGGCATCATCTGAGATCCT
>NW_015507251.1:63804-67005 GCF_001515645.1 Sinocyclocheilus grahami
TCCGTCTCTCCATCTATCTGTCCATCCATCCATCTATCCGTCTCTCCATCTATCTGTCCATCCATCTGTCTGTCCGTCTCTCCATCTATCTGTCCATCCATTCAACTATCTATCCATCCATCCATCTATCTGTCCATCTCTCCATCTATCTGTCCATCCATCTGACTATTCATCCATCCATCCAGCCATCTGTCCATCCATCCATCCATCATCCATCCATCCATCCATCCATCATCCATCCATCCATCCATCCATCTGTCCATCCGTCCGTCCGTCTATCTCTCCTCTTCACACTGATTTTCATCTATCTATCTATCCTTCCATCCGTCCGTCTCTCCTCTTCACACTGATTTTCATCTATCTATCTATCCATCTATCCTTCTATCCGTCTATCTGTATATCTGTCCATCCGTCCATCTCTCCTCTTCACACTGATCTTCATCTATCTATCTATCCTTCCATCCGTCCGTCTCTCCTCTTCACACTGATCTTCATCTATCTATCTGTCCATCTATCCTTCTATCCGTCTATCTATCCTTCCATCCGTCCATCTCTCCTCTTCACACTGATGTATGTTGGTTCTTTCAGGTGTTCCAGTCAAAGTCACGCATGTTAAAGAAGGAAAGTCCAGAGACACGGCGCTGGAGATCTTCTGCTATCTGAATGAGATCGGGTGAGCAGAACCTGCTGCCGTGCATGAAGCTCGTTAGAGTTCAAACTCCGTACTTACAGTCATGTCTTCAGGAGTGAGCAGCTGATCAGAGCTTGTGTTTCAGAAACGTCAGCTTGTATCCATTCATAATCAGCCATGTAAACGTACAAATGTCATTTGGTACAGTAAGTGTATGTGCATTTGTATGTATTTATTGATCAATAACCCACTCTCTGGTTTCTCAGTGGAAAGCATGGTGTGGGGAGAATCGATATCGTGGAGAACCGCTTTATTGGAATGAAGTCCAGAGGTACGAATCTCAATTTATTTTACAGTCATGCATTCATCAGATTTTTTATCCAAAGCAACTTACAGTGCCTTCAAGGTAAACATTTGATCAGTTCATGCATTCACTGGGAATCGAACCCATGACCTTGGCGTTTCTAGTGCCCATAAATGTCCATATATGAAACATATTGTCATATGAACTAAAAACATAGAAACTGGAATAATTTCATATATTAGCATACATATCTAGCCCATACAAATATGTATGTTAATGTACGTGTAGTAAAATGTTGGGCGTATATTTCTTGTACATGTATATCTATCCTAAAACCTGTCAATACATGTAAATGCATTACAAAAACATGTATAAATATACAGATTGTTTGTGTACATGTTTTAATATTGCCTTGCAATGGTTTTTCAAAGTACAGAAATTATTATAAAATTGTCTTATTACTATTATAATAGTGTAGGAATATTAATGTATTATTATTATCATTATTATTAATAATAACGTATGTATTAAATGACACACTTTTTTAATATACAATTATTTTTATAAAAAATAATTTTGTAATAGATAATAAAAAAACAAAAATGCAGAAATTATAATAATTATACTCCTATGTCATACAATGTAGGAATATTAATTATTATTAATCAAAATTAATTAGAAACTATGTATTACATTATACACGTATTTTAATATATAATAATTAGTATTTATTGTTTTGTAAAAAATATATATATAATACAGAAAATATGATACAATTATATTCATGTCATAACAATGTAGGAATATTAGTTATTATAAACAAAATAAATATTAAATTATAACACATTTTAATATATAATTGTTATATATATATATAATCATAATATTTTATAACTAAGATGGAAGAATGCCGTTTTTGTAACATGGGAAATATGATTATTAGCACAGGAATATCATTTAGTCATAATTTCTTTACTTTGACACAGTATTGCAAGGCAGAAATGGTGCAGAAATGGCTTTTAATTTCTGATCATCATCGCTGAAGCTTGCACTGATGTTTGATGTTTGTTCAGATGTTGGCGAAAGCTTTTCCTCGCTTTCGTCAAACACTTTCTGAAGAGCCGCGTCTGAGATGAATAAGTCGCTGTGTCTGGATTGTGTTTGGGTCTGATTGGCCAAGTGTCTTCCTCCACTGTCTCCGGAGTGGTTGTCTTCCCCAACGGTTCACAGAAGATCAGACCTATTCTTCTGAAAGTCAGCGTTTAGGATGTTCTCGGACCCTGACAGGCTGTGTTTATGTGACACGGTCCAGCAGAAGGAAGTGAACTAGCGCTTGTGCGTGTCACGCTCACTCAGACAGAACAACAAATCAGTGCAGAACCCGCTGAACTCATCCGTCACGTTCACAAGGCAGGAGTTATTTGATCGTCTCATGCATTCATCATGCATTTTCTGATTCTCTAAATGTTATCATAACTCTACAGCATCAAAAGAAATTAATGTTCATCAAGGATGCATTAAATTGATCAAAAGTGACAGTAAAGATATTTATATTACAAAAGATTTCTATTCCAAAAATTAAATTAGCACTGGTCCTCTCTTAACACAGGCTTAAATCGTGATTTTATCTATTAAAAATTAAAAAGAAAGTAAAAAATAAAAACGAATTCAACTGTAATATTCTGGAGGTCATGGTGATGATGTTTTTAGTTGACATTATAAAGGCTGGTATTTCTATAAAGATACACGTGTGTGATTATAGAAAACCATTCATACAATTATTTAGCTTTTATTTCTTTGTCTTGATCAAAATCTGCTAATATTTACAAATGAAGTCGATTTTACTTTTTGAAAAATCACCATGTAGTGAAATAGTTAAAATCATGATTTAAGGCAGCGTATATTAATGTGGGAATAGTGTTTAGTATTATTATATACTACTATAGTTTTTATTCATATTTTGAATTAGCTTTAATTTGTTATTTTTTAATTTTTAAAATATTATTATTTAGGTTTATTCTATTTTAGTTTTATTTCTAGTCATTTTAGTGCTTCAGCTTTTTAGCTGCCAATACAACTTTTCACATTTTTATTTAGTCTAAGTTTTTCAACTAATGATTTCAGCTTATTTCAATGAACACAGATGTGTGTAATAGTTTTGGTGAAAAAGGCATGTGTCGTGTCGCGGCCTCAGGCTTGAGTTATTAAGCTCTTTAAATCAGGTGCTGGTGTGTGTGTGAGTGTTTGTGAATGTGTGAATGTGTGT
>NW_015507251.1:68420-75595 GCF_001515645.1 Sinocyclocheilus grahami
GTGTGTGTGTGTGTGTGTGTGTGTGTGTGTGTGTGAGTGTGTGTGTGTGTGTGTGTGTGTGTGTGTGAGTGTGTGTGTGTGTGAGTGTGTGTGTGTGTGTGTGTGTGTGAGTGTGTGTGTGTGTGTGTGTGTGTGTGTTCAGAGGACAGTCTTTGAAGTGTTAAAGCAGCATTAACTCCACCGGAGTCAGGAATGATAAGCCACGAGCCATTTAACCTCACAACCGTCCACATCTCAGCTGAGTAAAGATGCATGTAAATCAGGCCGCTCATCTCTCGGGATCTTAATACCTGAAGAGACTTTTATCAGATTTTCCTGACGGAAGCTCAGTCTCCTGCGCTAAATCCCACAGAGTCTTAATGTATCAGATTGCCACTTTTCAGGATTTAAGAGATGTGGGTAATTTGCTAAGTCTTGTTTTGGGCAGCAGAGGTTTGGTCTGAGCCGAGCTTCTGCCTCCAGGGACGGAGATTGTTTTACTCCAAAGACTCTCAGAAGTCAGAAAGCTTTTGTGTAACGAAGGAATTGCAGCTTTAATGGAAGAATTATTTGGTCGTCTTATTCATTGTTTCTGTGTGACAAACTTTAAATGCAGTATGTGTGTTTTATATATACAGTATATATTTGTGTGTGTGTGTGTGTGTGTGTGTGTAAAAATTAAATCTTAAAATTTTGTTGTGTTTTTGTCATCTTTAATAGTCTTTGTTTTTATAGATTTCTTTATTTTATTTCAGTTTTAGTTATTTTAGTACGTCATGTTAAACTAAATAAAAATAAGAAATAGCTATATATGTAATTTTTGTTTTTTTAGTGGATGTTGTTTTTTAGTTTTAGTTTATATATACATGCACAATATATTTTGATCAAAAAATTTAATATATGTCCATGCAACCACTGTTGTTGTAAATTCGGCCATACCAAATCATTTGATTCAGATCGGGACTTCTTCTGACTTCTTTATTTTTATTATTAAACAGTAGAAAACATCTAAGGCAGTACAGTTATAAAAACAAACCAAAGAAAGAAAGAAAGTATACACAAATACAAATCCCTTAAGGAAATTTAACAGTGGTTTTACTATATTTCATTTTTTTAAATAAATGTACACCTTAAGAGGACACACAGGATGAATATAGAGACAGTTTTCACTGCTTTAGGATGAACAGAACTTTATAGTTTCCATGATTTTTATAGATCATCTCTGAATAAAGAAAAGAGAGATTCAGAGCCAGATTTTTGTTTGTTATATTTTCCTATGTTCTCTTTTGAGTAGTCAAACAATCCAGAGAAAACATCTTTAAAACAGAAAGAAAAGTCACTTACAAAATGAGATCAGATGAACATTAAATCAATCTGGCCAAAGTTTCTTTGTGTGCAAGACGAGTGAATGAATCTTCCTCAGAAGAGACAAAAACAGCCACCCACTTCAGTGTCTGACTTATATTATAATCACGTCCGGAAGCTTTTTGTGAAATTTAGATGAACTCATTAATCTGTTGCTGGACCTCTTCATATTTAAGGAGAGAACGTCAGACATTGCTTGTGTTTTGTGTGTGTGTGTGTGTGTGTGTGTGTGTGTGTGTGAGTGTGTGTGTGTGTGTGTGTGTGTGTGTGTGTTCAGAGGACAGTCTTTGAAGTGTTAAAGCAGCATTAACTCCACCGGAGTCAGGAATGATAAGCCACGAGCCATTTAACCTCACAACCGTCCACATCTCAGCTGAGTAAAGATGCATGTAAATCAGGCCGCTCATCTCTCGGGATCTTAATACCTGAAGAGACTTTTATCAGATTTTCCTGACGGAAGCTCAGTCTCCTGCGCTAAATCCCACAGAGTCTTAATGTATCAGATTGCCACTTTTCAGGATTTAAGAGATGTGGGTAATTTGCTAAGTCTTGTTTTGGGCAGCAGAGGTTTGGTCTGAGCCGAGCTTCTGCCTCCAGGGACGGAGATTGTTTTACTCCAAAGACTCTCAGAAGTCAGAAAGCTTTTGTGTAACGAAAGAATTGCAGCTTTAATGGAAGAATTATTTGGTCGTCTTATTCATTGTTTCTGTGTGACAAACTTTAAATGCAGTATGTGTGTTTTATATATACAGTATATATTTGTGTGTGTGTGTGTGTGTGTGTGTGTGTAAAAATTAAATCTTAAAATTTTGTTGTGTTTTTGTCATCTTTAATAGTCTTTGTTTTTATAGATTTCTTTATTTTATTTCAGTTTTAGTTATTTTAGTACGTCATGTTAAACTAAATAAAAATAAGAAATAGCTATATATGTAATTTTTGTTTTTTTAGTGGATGTTGTTTTTTAGTTTTAGTTTATATATACATGCACAATATATTTTGATCAAAAAATTTAATATATGTCCATGCAACCACTGTTGTTGTAAATTCGGCCATACCAAATCATTTGATTCAGATCGGGACTTCTTCTGACTTCTTTATTTTTATTATTAAACAGTAGAAAACATCTAAGGCAGTACAGTTATAAAAACAAACCAAAGAAAGAAAGAAAGTATACACAAATACAGATCCCTTAAGGAAATTTAACAGTGGTTTTACTATATTTCATTTTTTAAAATAAATGTACACCTTAAGAGGACACACAGGATGAATATAGAGACAGTTTTCACTGCTTTAGGATGAACAGAACTTTATAGTTTCCATGATTTTTATAGATCATCTCTGAATAAAGAAAAGAGAGATTCAGAGCCAGATTTTTGTTTGTTATATTTTCCTATGTTCTCTTTTGAGTAGTCAAACAATCCAGAGAAAACATCTTTAAAACAGAAAGAAAAGTCACTTACAAAATGAGATCAGATGAACATTAAATCAATCTGGCCAAAGTTTCTTTGTGTGCAAGACGAGTGAATGAATCTTCCTCAGAAGAGACAAAAACAGCCACCCACTTCAGTGTCTGACTTATATTATAATCACGTCCGGAAGCTTTTTGTGAAATTTAGATGAACTCATTAATCTGTTGCTGGACCTCTTCATATTTAAGGAGAGAACGTCAGACATTGCTTGTGTTTTCAATGCTGTAGAGTTTAGTAGAGATGCTATGACATGGTCCTACCAATATCAGCCACTGCTCAGTTTTCCTATTTTGGTTTTTAATCTGAATGGTGTCGATGCCGGTCATTTTCTGGCCTATAGAATGGACACAGTCAATCTTCAGCACGTGTGTTTGTGTAAAGACTTAATTCCCGTCTGTCAGCTCTGAACTCTGAAGAATAACCGGATGCTGGACCTTCAGGTGTCCGTTCATCTTCATCTGAGACCCTCATTTCTGTGTGACAGACGCAGACGCTGTAAATTACAGGGTAGAGTGAAGCTGAGCAGCGGATCCTGACAGACACGATTGATGCCTTTCCTCTTCTATTATCATTCATGTGGCAGCTGTCGTCATGACAACCATCATTTGGATTTATTGGGATTGTTCCAAAAAAATCTTTTAATGCTGTTCTTATTTTTGCTACACATTGTCTTAATCAGTTTTGTGATGGTAAAAAAAATGTTTTTGATCGGGGCTGAAACAAGTAGCAAAGGCCCAAAAATAGAAGACACAGACAATTAATAATTTGTTTTCTTTACCCATTATGTATGTATGTCTGTCTGTCTCTCTGTCTGTCTCCGTCTGTACGTCTGTGTCTCTGTCTGTCTCTATGTATGTATGTCTGTCTGTCTCTTCATCTGTATGTCTCTCTGTCCATCTGTCTGTCCTTCCTTCTCTATGTTGGTCTGTTTGTTTGTCTGTCTCTCTGTCCATCTGTCTGTCCGTCTCTTTGTCTGTCTCTCTCTGTCCATCTGTCCATCCGTCTGTCTGTCTGTCTTTCTGTCTGTCTCTTTCTGTCTCTGTCTCTCTGTCTGTCTGCGGTGTCTCAGGTGTGTTCATCTGTCTGTTGTGAGCAGCAGCAGGTCTCCGCTCCTCCTCTCTCATAATAGGATTTGGCCCATTAGCGGCTGATTACAGAGGCCCTATAATTAAAGCGTTATGTGAGTGCGGGGCCCCCGTCCCTCAGAGGAGTGAGCAGCGGGACGCTCGCCTCAGATTAAACTCATTAGAGTCTGAACCACAGAGAGACGGGCTGCTGCTGCAGCTTCACACACCTGTGCGCCTGAATACATCAGACCGGACGGGACACGTGTTTCTGACGTCTTTATCTAATCTTTACACACACTGCGGGAGTAGAAATGAAACAGTTTCACACTGAGGTTTGCTTGTGTTTGAAGACATTGCTTTAAAATAAGACAAAAAACGAAATAAGCTAAAACCTGTCAAAATCGAGATGTTAGTATATTTCTTTAAAG
Source organism: Sinocyclocheilus grahami (assembly GCF_001515645.1). Taxonomy (NCBI): domain Eukaryota; kingdom Metazoa; phylum Chordata; class Actinopteri; order Cypriniformes; family Cyprinidae; genus Sinocyclocheilus; species Sinocyclocheilus grahami. The sequence continues at coordinate 72,729 of NW_015507251.1, forward strand.
TTTACATTTATGTTTTAATATTCATTATTTCTATTAATATCATATTTATATTTCTTTTATATTTAGAAAGAGTCATTTCTAGACTTGGGAAAGTCATGGAAATTTCTATAATGATGAATGTAATGTTTTTCTAGTTTTGTTAAGCTTTAAAATATATTATCAGGTAGAAATGGGAATCCCTGTGATGCCCATTGAAGAGAGGGCAGACAGGAGGATCTGATGATTGACATTGGTCATAAAGCGTGTGAACCCTGATGAATATGATTTATAATTATTTTAAGTCAGTTATTTTAATATACCGCCACTCCTAGTTTCTGTAAATAAAAAAATTAGCACCTTTGTCATTACTGTAGATTAGAAGAACCAGAAATATTTTGGAGGGCCTTTGAGTATCTCTCTCTCTCTCTCTCTCTCTCTCTCTCTCTCTCTCTCTCTCTCTCTCTCTGTCTCTCTCTCTGTCTGTCTCTCTCTCTCTCTCAGGGTTCTGGTACAGTCCGGAGTGTGAGTTCGTCCGTCACTGCATTGATAAATCTCAGGAGAGCGTGGAGGGTCGTGTGCAGCTGTCTGTCTTTAAGGGTCAGGTGTATATCCTCGGCCGAGAGTCGCCCAAATCACTCTACAACGAGGAGCTGGTCAGGTAAAAACACGCCACATTATTCATACAGACTCATTCTGCTCTACACAGCCGCTTGACACACCGGTAACGCTTCAACATCTGCATTCAGTCTGCTGAACACTTAAACATGCATTTGGGAACACGGCACACACTAGGTTAATCGTATTTTGCAGCATATGTGAGCCTGCAGCACAAAAGCAGTGTTGAGTCGCTGGGGGATATTTGTAGCAATAGCCAACAATACATTGTATGGGTCACAATTATACATTTCTCTTTTATGCCAAAAATCATTAGGATATTAAGTAAAGATCATGTTCCATGAAGATATTTTGTAAACTTCCTACCGTAAATATATCAAAACTTAATGTTTGATTAGTAATATGCATTGCTAAGAACTTCATTTGGACAACTTTAAAGATGTCATAGAATGCACTGATACAATATTTTAAATTGTTCTCTGATATCTACATAGAAGGTATGTGGCTTAGTTAAGGGCAAAAATGCATAAATCTCAATTTCGAAAAAAATTACCCTTATGACTGGTTTTGTGGTCCAGGGTCACATATATATAATTTCATAATTTTGCAGCATTTCACCGCTATTCTGCCAATATAAAAGCTCAAGGGTTTGAAATTTAAGAATTTAAGACTGTAACATGTAGTTTAAAATATAATTATTGTTATAATGATTAAATATATATTTATATTTTATTTTAAAGTACAGTTGTCATTTACAACAGTAATATATTTCTGTCTTCACTTTTATAATTAGAGTTAAATAATAATAATAATAATGGTTATTATTATTATATAAAAACATTATATATTATCTAAATATTGTATAAATATATAATCATTGTAATAATATTAATAATAATTATTATTATTATTACTATTGTTATTATTATTATTGTTTGGAAGGTATTATATATGACACAAACATTATATATAAAATAATATAAATATATAAAATAATAATTGTTGTGTTTATTATTATTATTGTTAATAATATATATTAAACATTATATAAAATAATGTAATATTGAATAATAAAAAATACAAAACGTAATAATAACAATGATAGTTGTATAAAATATTAATAAAATAATAAATAAAATTGACAAAATAAAAATATAAATGTAATAGAACAGTGTATATTATATAAACATTAAATTAAATGCTATACAATAATATAACAAAAAACACAATAATAATTATTATTATTATTAATTAATTGAGTTTAATTGAGTTCGTAACACACCAGTGTGAATGTAATGTGGACTGAGGCCATCACAACTAAAAAGTCCAGCTACAAAGTCAAAATAAAACACCTTATTTTATTTTAAATAAAATGTAATGTGACCAGGAACATGCAAATGCGTCATGGAATTAGTGAAATATACGCTTAAAAGTCTAAGCAAATATGTAGCTGCGGTGAAACAGCATGACGAGGTAAGCAAGGTTTTCTGTGAGCTGTGAGTTGCACAGGGTTCAGTCTGATGATGTCTGGAGGAGCGTCCAGGTCTGACCCCTGTGTGTCCTGAGGGCAGATAAAGCGCAGCTCCATCTGTCTAATGGCCTCTCAGCGGTCGGAGGAAGCTGCCGGTTAAGCGTGGAGGCGAGCGGTTGAAAGGTCATCCTGTGCTTTCGCTCGAGGCCAGAGAGAAGCTCATGATGAGCGTGAGAGTTCAGCTTGGGATCTTCTTCTGACTTTCTCTGTCAAAATAAACGTTTGATGTTTGAAATTAAGTATTCATATTTTACAACATTTTACTGGTATAACATTTTTATTAAATTATTTTTTATAATTTTTTTTTATAATTATAATTTTTAATTTTACGGTGAAATATTATAGTATTATTTGTTATTTTGTAATGTAGTAATATTAGTGCTGTCAATCGATTAAAAAAAGTAACTAATTAATCACACATTTTTCTGTAGTTAATCACATATTAATAGAATATATTTATGTCGTGATATTATTATATTAAATATAGTAATATTTCTTATCCTGTAATATTACTGTGTTAAAAATTATAGTAATATAGTAATATTTATTTTGTTTTTATTTAGTATTTTTATATTTTTTATTTCGTAATAGTAATAGCTATATAAATGTGTATATATATATTATAAAATAAAAAATGCAAAATGATATATAATATTTGTATACATATTATTTTATATTTACATATTTTATATATATTTTTAAATTTGATTAAATAGTTAAGATTAAAAATGTTTTTTTTTTA
>NW_015507251.1:76157-77895 GCF_001515645.1 Sinocyclocheilus grahami
ATTCTAATAATATTTCACAATTTTTACTGTATTTTTGATTAAATACATGCAGCCTGGGTGAGCAGAAGAGACTTCTTTCAGAGACAGAAAAAAATCCTACTTCATGTACACTACTTTTGAACAGTTTTATATATATTTGTAATTTCTGTTGTCTATTGGAGCTTTTTAATTTTCTGTAATTATTGCTGCATGCTGTATTGATCTGCTCTTTCTCTTAACAGTATGGATGTGCAGGGCGACTACGACCCCTGCGACGCCTCTGGATTCATCAGGATCAATGCGGTCAGGTCAGTAAAACGAGTCTGAATGAACATGCGCTTCTGAATCTGATCAGGCTGTTTCATCGTTGATCTGCTGTGTTTTAGGCTGCGGGAACACAACCGTCTGCAGGGAGCCGTGCAGAAGAAGCTCTGATGATTTCTACTGATTCATGTGATTCAATCAACTGTTACTGTACATGTAACTGTGACGTTACAGCCTGTTACTGATGAAATCTGATTAAAACACCCAAAACACGCCAATTCAGTTTGTCAGTCATGTGATTTATGGACATTTATGCATTTACATGTATGCATTTTACAGTACATTTATGAATTTACACTTATGCATTTATATGTAAGCATTTGCATGAATGCATTTCAAATTTTTCCAGTTTACACATGCATTTACACGTATTAATTTTACACTATGCATTTACATTTACGCATATTACACTTATGCATTTGAATTTATGATTTTACATTTATGCAGTTTACACTTTCGCACTTACATGAATGCATTTTACATTTATGCATTTAGCAGATGCTTTTATGCAGAGCGACGTACAAATGAGCAACAAATCAATTTGTCAAAAGACAGACGTGAATGATCTGTCCTGGTGTTTAGTGCGCTTTAAATCATCAGCTTCTCATTGCAGATCCTCCTCTCAGCCCAAGCTTTTAAAGCAAAGAGAAAGAACAAATAACCATCACGATGTTTTCAGCCATTTACTCTCCATCAACAAATACTTCTGCACTTCTGCACTTCTTCCTCTTAAGGTGCCAAACTGGGGCATTCTGCTCTGTCTCCGTCGTGCTGGTTGAATGTTGTTCTTCGGTGGGGACAGAACCTGGATCCCCCCCACTGCTGGTAATAGACGGCAGGGATGCTTTCAGTCTTTCAGCCGGACCAGAACCCCCTGCTTCAGCTGCTCAATTACACCACAGGCGTCTCCATCCGCTCCTCCAATTACACCAGCGGCCCCTTTGTTTACAAGCAGTGCGTACGTGAGGACAAATTGCCTGGAGATCACTCGGACCTGCAGCAATTTGGCTGTTTCTTCTGCCGAGATGAAGCCACTGTTGAATTAGAGCACATTATCTGTAGGTACAGAATGCATGCTACTGCCAAAAGACAAAAAAGGTAAATAAATAAGTGTCCCAAAGTAATTGGCTTTTGGTGAATTTAACGGTTTTGAGGTCAAAATATATCATTTAGCTATGCAAACCCATTTCTGCCACTGAATTAAAAAATAAAGAAAGGTAATTATTACTTTGTCTTGCAATTCTGAGTTTTTATCTCACAATTATGACTTTTTATCTCACATATCTGACTCTTTCTTGCAATTATGACTTTATATCTCACAGTTCATAGTTTATATCTCGTAATTGTACTTTTTGTCTCATATTTCTGAGTTTCTATCTCATAATTATGACTTTTTATCTCACAAATTTGACTCTTTCTTGCACTTATGACTTTA
>NW_015507251.1:80095-80538 GCF_001515645.1 Sinocyclocheilus grahami
TCATAATTATGGCTTTTTATCTCACAAATCTGACTCTTTCTTGCAATTATGACTATATCTTGCAATTCTGGCTTTTATATCTGGAATTAATATCTTACGAGTTTGATGTTATATCCTGCCATTGTGACTTTATATCTCACAGTTATTACTTTTTCTTGCAACTATGACTTTATATCTCACAATTCATTCACTGACACGCACTGAATGCTGTCTCCCAGAATGCAATGTGCTTGGTATTAGTTTCAGCTCATTGTTGGAGTGACATGCCGCAGACAGGATGTGGAGTCGGCAGCTTCCTGTGTCTCACGTTCTCAAGCCGAGGTATGAAAGCATGGCGAGCCATCCAGGTGAATTAATGATCCGTGACCTTCCCTCAATTACGTCTCATTACGCTGCAGCCCCGAGGCATTCTGGGACACAATGGGAAGACAGGAGAATTAAGA
>NW_015507251.1:80548-82943 GCF_001515645.1 Sinocyclocheilus grahami
TGCTTTGTGTTCAGGGCACAGATTTACCAGAGTAAACAGTTATCACTAAAACACAAGTCTTACTAGACTCTCACTGTAAGAATCACAATAAATAGTTAAACACTGCATTAAAACGATTTTAAAAACATTTTTGCTACGTGAAATAAATAGTAACACAACTAAAATAAATAGAGTGAAATAAATAAATGCTAAATTATAAATAATATTACGTGTGTGATTTTAATAATAGTTTACATGCTAAAATTGTATTAAAAACTACTTTAAAACACTTTAGTTTAACTGAAATGAAAATACATATCTCAAATAAATATTATACTACTATTTATACTAAAATCGCTAAAACTAAAGCTGAGATAAAAATCAATAAAAACGAAATATACTTAAATATATTTAAATATTTTAAAATAATAATAAAAACATTTTGTATTGCAACAGAATAAAAAATAAACTTAAGGCGAAAATGGAAAATATTAAAATAAAAACAAATTCTAAATATTAATAAATACTGTAATAATATATTAGTCAGTGCTATTTTAATGTCTTTGAAATACTGTTATAGTTTTTATTAATACTTTATATTTTTAATTATTTTCTTTTTAGTTAAAGTTTTGTTGTTTTTGCATTTTATTTAGTTTTTTTTTATGTCTATATAGTTTTTGTTCATTTAATTTAACTTTTAGTTGTAGTTATTTTAATACATCAAGTTAAACTAAATGAAAAAACTAAAATAATTATGTTGAGTAACGAAAATGTTTTTAGTTTTAATTAACTATAATCACCATGATATTAATGCTAAAAAAATAATTTAAATAAATGTGAACTAGCCATAAATGATGTGTTTTATACTGTAATTTTGTTTTCATTCACACTGTATTGTATTGTAATATTTTCTTATGGTTTTGGCTTTAGTTACTCACCCTGATATTAATGATAAAGCGCTGGTTTATACTGTGATTCGAGCATCTTTTGCTCCTCTTTTTGCGCTGGCGCGTCTTCCAGTGTGCTTTACTGCAGTCTGAACTAAAGCTTTGTGATCCTCAGAAACATCGTCAATCAGGTGAACCTGAGAAGAGTCACCTGCGTCTCGCTGCACAATGACCGCAGGCCTTTATTAGCATCAATTATAGTAACCCAAGACTCACACGGGCCCCTGCGGCTCTACAGGGGCCCCTCGTCTCACTTGTAAGGGTCTGCAGACAATTATGTCGAATGTTAAATGTTGAAATGCCCTCTAGATCCAGGAGAACAGCTAGTTGGAGGTCCGCACCAGACGCACGCGTGTCTCTGAGAAAGCCATCAGTAAAGCAGGCTTGACCGGAGGCTGAGAGATCTGTTAAGACGCTCTGGAGGTTTGATCTCGGGCTAATGGCTCTGGATGGATATGAGCTCATAATCTCACAGTGATATCTGCTCTCTTCATGGATTTATTACGCTAGACTGGTTTAAAAGGCTGTTTAAGGCAGACTAATGTGGCACTTTTTGGGTTTACAGATTACACTGATGTAAAGCATCACTACACACTCTTATTATTATTATTATTGTTGGTGTTGTTAATTTTATTATTTATTAATTGTTCATTAATTTTATTATATTATTTCTGTTTGTTTGTTTATTCATTTATTATTATTTTAGCTTTTTTTTTAAAAACAATTATCTATTATTATTTATTTATTTATATATATGCAATCGTTATCTCTCCATATATGTATGTATATTTTTTGTACATTTATTTATTTTAATTATTGTTGTCTCTGCATATTTATTTATTTATTTATATTTTTGTACATTTATTTATTTATTTTTAATTATGGGTATCTGCATATATATTTTTGGAACATACATTTATTAATTAATTTATTAATTTATATTATTGTTATCTCGGCATATTTATTTATATTATTGTTATCTCTGCAAATATGTATATTTTTGAACATTTATTTATTTGTTTGTTAATTTGTTTATTGTTATCTCGGCATATATTTATATTTTTGTACATTTATTTTTTATTTGCAATATTATCTCTGCATAAACGTGTATTTTTGTGTCTTTATTTTGTATTTGTAATATTGCTATCTCTCTGCATATATATATATATATATATATATATATATTTGAACATTTATTCATTTATTACTTTTATTATCGTTATCTCTGCATATATGTATACTTTTGTACATTTATTTATTTATTATCTCTACATTTATGTATGTTTTTGTGCATGGTATTTTTTGAATTGTTGCAGTTTACAAAGAGATCCGATGCAGAAGTAACTAAACCTACTGGATGAACCAGGTCTGATTGTATGGCTTTGGTTCAATGCAGCGGTGTGTGTGTGAGTGTGTGAGTGTGTGAGTGTGAGTGAGTGTGTGTGTGTGTGTGTGTGTGAGAGTGGGCG
>NW_015507251.1:84974-89630 GCF_001515645.1 Sinocyclocheilus grahami
GCTCAATCGATAGCTCTTTATCACAGCGCAGGGCCACATTAGCAAACCCACACGCGGCTTTCCCTTCACTTTCTCAGCTTTTCATCACTGTACAAGCGTCCAGCTTCAGCTGGAGCTTCTCGTGTCAAATCTTGACTGATTTTGATCAAGTAAAGGTCAGAATAACGTCAGTAATATCTCCAGATGAACACTTACTGGCCTGAAGCAGCTCAGCTTTACTTGATTCTCCATCAATCATGTTTTAGAGTCTCAAATCTGATCCTCAGGATCTTTTGAGGAGCGTTTGTTTCCAGAAGCTTTACTTTCACTGTTCCTCAGCGGAGGAATGATCTTCACAAGCCTCCAGAACATCTCACATCTTCTGAGGAGCCTTTATTTCTTCAGCTCTCAGTCACTGCATTATATGTTTGGAGCATTTCAGTCTCATCTCACTGAGACAGATTACTGGAGATACAGAGCGATGATTGATATTTAGATCATTTCATGTCAGCATCTGCTGCACTGTTATAAACATCTCACTGATTTACATCACAAGCACAATCACAATATCAGCATCTGCAGCAAATTCATGTTTTTGTGAATAAAACTGAGCTGTTTTTCTTCTGTATTCTCACTGTATCAGACTATATGAGCCAGAAAAGCCTGACGCATCAAAAAAGATACATATGCAAACTTTTTTGTTGTTTTTTTTAGATTGTCTAAAGGTAACTAAACTGTTGCATTTTTTAAAAATCAGACTATTATTTCATGTCAGGCTTTACAGGGTTAATCAGATGTTGTTTGGCATAAATTATTTTACAGCATCAGCTGCATTAATGCATAAATAACACATTTGGATTTCTTTTTTTTTTCCAGACAAAGATAAACGCAGCAATGTTGAATGGCAAGAAGACGACGACAGATGTGAGTCCTTTTCCAATGTTTTGATTGACAGCTCTGGTGTCGCCATGATAAACTAACAATTATGCTTCATTGTTTTCTTATTGCTGAAGAGTGTTTCTTCTCCTGCGTTCGACTGCACAGACGTGATTTACTTGTGCTTCAGCCTGAGCTTTATTCATTACACTTTTTTGTGTGAAAGGGCTTTTATATTTGCTATAAATAGAACTTCTTATATTAAGAACAATCAAGCCCTGCTCATATTTAAAAAGTAATGCCAAAGTAACGCATTACTTTCCATAAAAAGTAACTAAGTAACGTAATTAGTTACTTTTTTAGGGAGTAACGCAACATTGTAACGCATTACTTTTAAAAGTAACTTTCACCAGCACTATATATATATATATTTCTATATATAACATGCAATGCATTAATTTCCACTGAATGTAGTTATACATATATATGTGAAAAGGCCAGAGAAAGCTGAGAAATGTTGACTCGTGTCATTTTTCGACTCGAAGCATCAGAAGCGTCTCTGGTTCAGCAGCACGATCCTCTCAATCAATGCATCTGCTTTCTGCCAGTGGTTTTCTCCAGGGTCGTCGTCTCGCTCTTGATGTCGTTCGATTTGTTTTGTGTAATAATGCAGGAGTCATGCTGTCATAATCTCCCGCCAGCAGACCGTCCTGTCATCTAGACACTTCTACACTTCACCTAATACAAAAAACTGCTTTCTGCAGCTGTTTATTATTATTTTATACATTTTAATGCATTTTGTATTCTGTTTTTAAATATTTTTAATGCATATGTTTTTAGGTTTTCAAAATTGTGCAATTAAAATCTTTCACTAAAAAAACACGTATTTACTTCCTAAAATATCTTGTCTTTGTTTTTAATCAAAGAATTTGCTTTAATTGGTTTTAAATAAGGATTACACTGCAAAAATTGTTTTGTTTGCAGCACAAATATCTCAACATCATTAAATCAAGATGCATCCAAATTACTTCATATATTAAGTCTTGCTTTATGAAAAATTGATCAAAATTAAATGAGAAAAAATAAAAATATCTGACAATAGGGTCATAAAATTAGTCTTGTTTTCTCGTTAATTACGCCGTGTTTTCTGAACAATGCATCAAAATGGAGTGTGTTTGTTTAAAACAAGAACAAATGTCTTAATATGTGTCAGGAAAATTAATAATTAAATCATTTTGCATCTCAAGAAAATGCATGCTGATTTAAGAATATTTAGATATTTGTACTTGGGAAAAAATTATTTAATTAAAAATCAATAAAAAGTAATCATTTAAAATATTTTTATTTAAAAATAATAAAAATAAAAATAATAAATAATAAAAAGGTAATAATTTCTATTATTATATTTAGATATTTGTACTTGGGGAAAAATAATGTAATTAAAATAATTACATTAATAAAAAAAATTAATAATAATAATTTTTTAAAAAATAATTTCTATTATTATATTTAGATATTTGTACTTGGGGAAAAATAATGTAATTAAAATAATTACATTAATAAAAAAAATTAATAATAATAATTTTTTAAAAAATAATTTCTATTATTATATTTAGATATTTGTATTTGGGGGAAAAAATTATGTAATTAAAATAATTACATTAATAAAAAATGTATAATAAAATTATAAAAAATAGTAATAATTTATCATATTTCTATTTAAAAATAAAAATAATTAATAATAAAATAAAACTATAATAATATGTATGATCCACCAAATCTGATTTCAGTGTTTTCTAGCAGAAAATAAAAACGTTTCATTAAACTTGATTCATACTTCACAATTAAACTTGATTATTGTGATGCGTTTCCTGTAAAGCGCTGTAAGTGAACTGTAAGTGATGTTTGTGTGACACTTGTTTGCCCAGAAAGCGTTCATCAGTTCCTCCCTCGCCTGCTGTAATCGCCAGACGCTGAAGTCTGTCCCTCTCAGAGCGTGCGGGAGAAGCTACGGACTTCTGCGTTTACCTGTTCTTAGCTCACACAGCTCCAGCTGCAGGAGAAGAGGACAACAGGACAGGTGGAGAAGAAGAGAAAGAGGAGAAGAGGACAGGTGGAGAAGAAGAGAAAGAGGACAACAGGACAGGTGGAGAAGAAGAGAAAGAGGAGAAGCGAGGGAGGGCCGACCGTGGAAAGACACAAGCTGTGGGAAAACAGCCGTAATTGTCACCGCAGGGCCTCGGTGTAGTTGAGTCGTTGAGAGTGTCTGTACCGGGAGTCTCAGAAACCTCCCTTCGCTTGATTTTTAAGCAAAGAATTTGGGATTATTACACTGCAAAAAATAAAAAATGCCCAGTACACTCTTTAAAATAAAGGGGCTTCACAGTGATGCCGTAGAAAGACCCTTGTGTCTAAACGGCTCCATAAAGAACATGTCTCACAAAAGCTACTTTGTGGCGAAAGCAGGTTCTTCAGATTGTAACCAGGTCAGAAAGAGACGGTTCTTTGACCAGAAAAGGTTCTTCTGTGGCGTCTTTATTCTTAAGAGTGAGAACATCCTTAAATCAAGATTCAGTCGAAGCGATATGAAGCTTGTTTTCTGAAAAATGGATCTATATGAGTTTAGGTTTAAAACTAGAAAAACATCTGCTAATGGGTTCAGAAAAATGATCTTGTTTTCCTTTTGAGTTCAGTTTTTCTGACCCCTTCTGCAGATATTTGTTCTGTTTTAATCATTTTGATGATTTTCCCCCCAAAAACACCCATCGGAGAAATGAATACTATATATATGATGCGTACTATATTGATATATATATTTCTAACAATAGTTACAGTTTTAAGTATAATCATTTCAGCTTAAAAAATGAAGTTGAATCTCGCATAACTTTTTAAAATGCCGTTGAAATTGGTTACATTATTTTGATTTCGAGTTAAATGATATAAAACTGATTAAAAAGTCAAGTTCAATCTCATTTGACTCAAAAAATGAAGCTGAAATTAATTCATTAATCTAAATTGAGGTGAATCTCGTAGAACTTAAAATGAAGTTGTAATGGAGTAAATTATTTTGACTTCAACTTAAGTTATGTTAGACTGACTTTAAAAAATCAAGTTGAATATTGAGTGTAACTTATAAAAAGACGTTGAAATTGATTGAATTAATTTGATTTAAAATGTAATTATATTAAACTGGTCCCAAAAAATTGAGCTATATTATATTGAGCTAAATTATAACTTATAAAATGAAGTATGGTTAAATTATTTTGATGAGTTAAAGTGATGGCCGTGACTTACTGATCATATCATTTTTTACAGTGTGGTATATTAAATCATAATACATTTTTGTGACAGCAGTGGTCTTACAGTGTTTTTTTTTATTAAAGTAACAAGTTTGGTGGTAACTATGGTAACTACGGTAACTATGGTAACTACGGCAAATATGGTAACTACGGTAAATAAGTTACTACGGTAACTACGGCAACTATGGTAGCTACGGAAAATATGGTAACTACGGTAATTACAATAACTACGGTAACTACGGCAACTATGGTAACTACGGTAACTACGGCAAATATGGTAACTACGGTAAATAAGTTACTACGGTAACTATGGTAACTACGACAAATATGGTAACTACGGTAACTACTGTAACTACAGCAACTATGGTAACTACGGTAACTACGGCAAATATGGTAACTACGGTAACTACAGTAACTATGGTAACTACGGTAACTATGATAACTACGGTAACTATGGCAAATATGGTAACTACGGTAAATAAGTTGCTACGGTAACTACGGC
>NW_015507251.1:89651-90362 GCF_001515645.1 Sinocyclocheilus grahami
GGCAAATATGGTAACTACGGTAAATAAGTTACTACGGTAACTACGGCAACTATGGTAGCTACGGAAAATATGGTAACTACGGTAATTACAATAACTACGGGAACTACAGCAACTATGGTAACTACGGTAACTACGGCAAATATGGTAACTACGGTAACTACAGTAACTATGGTAACTACGGTAACTATGATAACTACGGTAACTACGGTAACTATGGCAAATATGGTAACTACGGTAAATAAGTTGCTACGGTAACTACGGCAACTATGGTAACTATGGTAACTATGGTAACTACGGCAAATATGGTAACTACGATAACTACGGTAACTACGGCAACTACGGTAACTACAGCAACTATGGTAACTACGGCAACTATGGTAACTACGGTAACTATGGTAACTACGCTAATGGAAGTTTTCTATAATCCCAGCTCACAAAAATACATTGCAAGAATGTTTTGGTATGTTCCCATTAAGTTATGAAAATTTTATTTCTGAAAGTTCTTAATGTTTTAAAAGCATTTTTTTTTGTGAAATGTTTTTAAAATGTTTTGCAAACATTATGGGAACCTTAGTTTTGAATGTTCTAAACTGTGTCATTAACACAACACAGCATCCCATGGGAGCAAATGTAGGATGTGAAAATGTTGTTTTGAATTGTTTCTGAAATGTCCAGTTTTCTTCTTGTAATTATAAGTCAAGTCAAGTCAAG
>NW_015507251.1:93513-96210 GCF_001515645.1 Sinocyclocheilus grahami
GCGAAATGTAACATTATTTGAATCATGACGATTTTTAATTTTCTGAGATTGTTGAAATGTCCAAAAATTCTGACTTAGATCATTTTTTAGCTGAGTCTCATAGAACTTGAAACGAAGTTAAAATTGGTTCGATTATTTTGATTTCAACTGAAATTATAATAAACTGATCTATGAGTCTTGTATGAAGTTGAAATTGAGTTAATTATTTTGATTTCTGCTTGAATTATTAAACTGGCTTAAAAAATCAAGTTGAATCTCGTTTAACTTAAGATGCAGTTGGTTGAATCATTTTGTTTCTTATGTTCATCGAGTACAAACAGCATCATAAAGACGCTCTGTGAATGTCGATGTTGATGAAAGTTATACGGATGTTCATAAATGTTACTTTTAGAACATGAACCCCTGATGAATCTATTAGATCTGTTTTCATGCTTTTGCTGAGTTCAGACTCTGGCTTCTGAGGGCTTTGCACACGCATGTGCTTCGCTCTGGTCTCACGGCTGCACATTCACACTCATTATGCATGCATAACTCAGTCATAACTGCTTGCAGAAGAACCGCAGTTACTGATACACTTCTAGCCCTTGAGGCCCGAGATCACGTGAGACCGCTGTTTGATTCATGTGTGAAAGTGCACCAGATCAATCTCAGCTTCGTCTGTCGGATCAGGAGCGCTGGGTGATAAACGCCTGAGGTCAACAGGTGGATGAAAACCAGCATCTCAAAGGACCCGTTTAGCCGTGAACCGCTCAACATGTCTAGGAAAATTATTTTGCAGTCTGCATGAGTTTGAAGACTGGTTTATTGCTCATAAGCAGGTGAAAGTTTGCTGCAAATCTGCTCGCCCTCAGGCCGTCAGGATGAGTTTGTGTCTTCATCAGGTCTGGAGAAATGCAGCATTGCATCAGTGTCTCACTGCAAGTGAATGGGTGCCGTCAGAACGACAGTCCACAAGTAATCCACAACACTCCAGTCCAGCAGTTAACATCTGGAGAAGACAAAAGCTGACACAAACCCAGCAACAAGACATTTTTAATCGAGTCTATAATCCATAATAACGCTTCCTCCAGTGAGTCAGTGTTCTGGTGTGAATCAGGAGAGAAATCTGCACAGATCAAGCAGCGTTTAAACAGCTCTAAACACATATGTGGCTGGATTTTGATGCGAGAGACAACAGCAGATGCACTTTTTCACTGGAGGAAGAGTTATTATGGATTATAGACTCGATTAAAAACGTCTTGTTGCTGGGTTTGTGTCAGCTTTTGTCTTCTCCAGATGTTAACTGCTGGACTGGAGTGCTGTGGATTACTTGTGGACTGTCGTTCTGACGGCACCCATTCACTTGCAGTGAGACACTGATGCAATGCTGCATTTCTCCAGAACAAACTCATCGTGATCTTGGGACCCTGACGGCCTTGACTTCTCAAAAATGCTCAATCATAGCAGACCGATCTATAATTGAGTTATAAGTTCAGAATCTGCCCTATATATAGATATATCTCACGTTTCACACTCATGGCTCAAATATTTAGGAATGTCTTTCAGCTGACAAAACCAATTTGCATGAGCAGCTCTAAAATTGATGGCAATTGTGATGCCAGATGTTCTCAGATGTTTCCACATGTTCATCATAACCGAGCTGAATAATAATAACTCATAACTCATCCTGATGATCCAGTGCTTGCTGTAAAGCACTAAGAACGCACCGGAGCTTCCGTCACAGCTTCTCATTGATTAATCGATTAATTGATCAGTTAATATTAATATTTCACCCAGTAACATGACGATGTTGTCGTGGAATATCACCGCTGTATCAGTACGAATATCTGAATATCAGCCTTTTTAATTTAAATATAAAATATAAGAATAATAATAATGTAAATTAAAAATACATTAAATAAATAAAATCGAATAAAATAACTAATAATATGGTTTAGTGATATAAAATGAGCAATGCAAGTTATATAGCCTCGCAAAAGTCATACACAACGCTTTACATCAAATAATGCACATATTATATTACACTAACTTTAATAAATGCAAAAAGTATCCAAAAACAATCATTAATAAATTAATTAAAAATTTAATATTTCTCAATGAACTGATTGTCAAGTAAGATCGGGTTACGTTTAAAAAGTAATAAAATCAATTCTTCATTAAATAACTTAATAATAATAATCAGTAATGATGTGTAAGAACCACGTGCGTGAAGTCTCGCAGAGTCTCGTCTCCCGCTGAGATCTCGCGTGGCTCCCGCGCGCGTTTCCTGTTCCGGGGTCGGTCGTGTACGCTGAGTGTGTGTTTATGTGCTCGTGTGTGTGAGAGTGTGACGATGATGATGGCGGAGCTGGTGCAGGGACAGGCCTCGGTGGCTCAGCCCGGGATGAAGGACGGATTCGCGGACCCCTTCCACCGCGCGAGACAGGTAGAGGCGCGAGCGAGCGTCGGAAGGCGTGTGTTTTGTGTGTTCCGAGCGAGAGCGTGTAACGTTAGCTGCTAGCCGCTAGCTCTGTAAAAAACTCCAGCACACACACACACACACACACACACACACACACAGATTAAGGCCACAACACAACAGCCGTAAAACACAACTTACACACGCGCTCGAATCGCGCTGACAACAACTTTCCCGCTGCGCGCTCGACCACAAACTCCAAAAAGCACTGCTGCAACCTGTTGTTGTCTCTCTCTCAC
>NW_015507252.1:0-8906 GCF_001515645.1 Sinocyclocheilus grahami
GCGTTTGTGCGCGTGCTTGTGCGCGTGTGCGCTTGTTTGTGTGTGTGTGCGTGCGAGCGAGCATGTGCGTGCGTGAGTGTGAGTGAGTGCTTGTGTGCGAGTGCTTGTGTGTGAATGCGTGTGAGAGTGTGTGTGCGTGCTTGTGTGTGTGTGTGTGTGTGTGTGCGTGCGTGAGTGTGAGTGCGAGTGCGTGCGTGTGTGCACGCGTGTGTGTGTGCGTGAGTTAGTGCTTGTGTCTGCATGTGTGAGTAAGTGAGTGAGTGCTTGTGTGCGAGTGAGTGAGTGAGTGTGCGTGCTTGTGTGTGAGTGTGCTTGTGTGAGTGTGAGAGTGTGTGAGTGCGAGAGAGTGTGTGTGTGTGTACGCTTGTGCGTGTGTGTGCTTGTGAGTGAGTCAGTTTGAGTATGTGCATGCTTGTGTGTGCGCGTGCGTTTATGTGTGTGTGCGAGTGAGTGAGTGAGTGAGTGAGTGCGTGTGTGTGAGAGTGCATGTGTGAGAGTGCTTGTGAGCGCGTGCTTGTGTGCACGTGCGTGTGTGTGCGCGCGTGCTTGTGTGTGTGTGTGTGTGTGCGCTTGTGCGTGCGCGTGCTTGTGCTTTTGTGTGTGCGTGTGCTTTTGTGTGTGCTTGTGCTTTTGTGTGTGTGCGCTTTTGTGTGTGCGCTTTTGTGTGTGCGCGCGCTTGTGTGTATGCGTGCGTGCTTGCGTGTGTGTGTGTGCTTGCGTGTGTGTGTGCGTGCTTGTGTGTTTATGTTTTTGTGTGCGTGCAAGCGTGTGTGTGCGTGCGAGTGCGTGCGTGCGCGAGTGCTTGTGTATGAGTGCTTGTGTGCGAGTGCTTGTGTGTGTGTGTGTGAGTGCTTGTGTGTGCGAGTGTGTGTGTCCGCTTGTGTGTGCGTGTGTGCGCGTGTGTGAGTGTTTGTGTGCGCGCGCGAGTGTGCGCGTGAGTGTGAGTGCTTGTGTCGGTACGTGTGTGAGTGAGTGAGTGAGTGTGTGCGTGAGCGTGTTTATGTTTGAGAGAGAGAGAGAGTGTGAGTGTGTGAGAGAGTGAGAGAGAGAGAGAGAGAGAGAGAGAGAGAGAGAGAGAGTGTGTGTGTGTGTGTGTGTGTGTGTGTGTGTGTGTGTGTGAGCTCACAGGTTCGTATCAGATCTTCTCCACTGTTGTGATTTCCGGGCTCTTTGTATTTTGGAGTGAACTGCTGCGAGAGAGTAAAACTCACACACTCCATCACCATCTTTGGATCTGAAAAACACAAACAACACAATATGAATGCACAAGAACGCTCTTATCAAAAATGTGAATACAATCATGACAGCGATCAAAATAACCATTCCGATAAACAGCGACCTCGTGCTGATGGAGCAAACGAGCACATTTACCGGGTTCTCTGTACCAGTGCGCGTCAGTGGGCGTCTGAATGCATCTCCACCACAGTCCGAGCGTCCCGTTCATGCGGAACAGCGCGTCGCTCACGGTTTTCTCGTCAAAGTCTCCTTCCAGAAACTCGTCCTGCAGCGCGCGCAGCTCCGTGGCGTTGGGCTCCGCGCGCACCGGCGGGCTCGTGTACCGGTACCAGTGCGGCGAGCCGACCGACACCGACAGATACACGGAGGCCAGGACGCTTAAAACCCCGGCGATGACCAGAGCTGTGGCGTGCCGGTTATCCACCATCATGCCCCGCTCTTTACGCGTCTCTCGATAAGCACAAGCGCGTTCGTCTCGTTGTATTTGCGTGTCCTATTTTCCGCCCATCTGTCTCATCTGAGAATAAAACTCACAGTCCAGAGTCTTAGTTTCAATATCAACGAGGTAATCAGAGTTAATGCGTTCATATGCTAAAGGTGAACATACATGTGACGTTTCGGAGCAGCAGAGATGTTGATAAATCCATACGATTTCCTGTAAGATTTAGAGCCTGCAGCAAGGGTTTATGGGTAATGTAGTTTACTACAAAAACCGCTGAAGTAAATAATAATGACAAACACGCAATGCTAGGTTTAGTAGACGACTAGATTAGGAAACAAGCTGAGAGCAGATTTAGAGCCTGCAGCAAGGGTTTATGGGTAATGTAGTTTACGTCAATATATAAGGTGTGCGGTGGTGTTCTGAAACGAGGAGGCAAAGTCCTTTTTTAAATATCAAATGTAAATTCCTGTCCCAGTCGCATGTTCTTGGTTAAATAAATATTATTTACACTACCAGAAAACAGCAACAACAAAAAAAACAATTATATTTTATATTTTTTACATTAACAATGTAATCAATATTCTGTTTATTAAAGCCAAGTATGAATCTCATCAAGTTAACGTTTTTAAGCATTTTACATTTATTCCAAAATAATAACCGAAGGCAGTAACAATTTCAACAATATATTTTATCTGTGAACTTATGTTCAGCTATTCTTTTTAACAGTGAACTTTTAACTATTTTTGAATTATTCGGTTCATCAGCGATCAAAGCCCAGTAAATATTGGTGGTGTTTCCACTGTCGGCCAAAAGTGCTATACTCTCCAAAATGGCGCTAGGGTGACGCGGAGGAGACGAATTGTTGAATAAAGTCGTTTTTTTTCTCTTGCGCACAAAAAGTATTCTCATAGCTGCGTAATATTACGGTTGAACCCCTGATATCACATGGATTATTGTACCGATCTCCTTGCTATGTTTCTGGACGTTGATCGTGGTAGTACCCTTGTGTCTATGGGAGGGTCAGAGAGCTGTCAGATTCCATCATAAATATCTTAAAGCGGTCATATGATGCTATTTTAAAGATCATTATTTGGTGTATTTGGTGTAACAGAATATGTTAACATGCTTTAATGTTCAAAAAACATGTGCTGGGGGAGGTTGTGTTTGCGGAACGATGTATGTTATAATACATCGTGTACACTCACTAAACAAAGAGTGACAGCTTTTTAGTGGTTATGAGCACTCTTTGCAAGCTTTCTAGTCAATAATCCATTTAAAATGTAGCCTAGAACTTTGTTTTTCGGCCACACACGTTGCAAAGTTTCGGGAGTGACGTCAGTATACTTATGCAGGATATACTCTCGAAGTAGCAGTGATTGACACAGTGATAACCACAGCAACAGACGGGACAAAATATGTGAAAATGTGCATTAAGACTAGAGCACCCTCACTCATTTCAGAAGCACCCTCAGTGATTATTTATGGAACCTGGTTGATACGCTTTTATTGCAAAACTATATACAAAAACAACAAAATACAAATGCACTAAATAAAATAATTGAATAAATGCATATTTACAATTTAAGCACTTAACTAAAATAAGTAGGCTATTAATAAAATAAATAACTAGAGAAGGCTGACTATAATCAGCTTGCTACCATTTAGTGAGATAAGCCTACTCCTCACCTGAATTAGAAGAAAAGCTCTTCGTCTTCAGTGATGCAAAGACAACGTTTGAGCGTGTACACGCAATATCTGAGCGAGAGCAGAGCCAGTTTTACAGATCTTCTTTATGCACCAAGAGCTTGTAACACTCCAAAGAAAAAGGAAAACTTGAAATCGCATCATATGAACGTAGGTCTTACAGGTTTGGAACAACATGAGGGTGAGTAATTAATGACAGAATTTTTATTTTTGGGTGAACTATCCCTTTAACACCATTATATTGTTCATTCAGACTGATTCGCGAATGCGAAATGCACATGAACACAAGAGGCGGGATTTATCGCATGAACCAATCACAGCCGAACATAACCAGTCAGATCCAATCATATTGCGATGGAGGCATTGTCTCCTCTCTTGTGATTTTTCCCCATTCATTCTCAATTACCCCCCACCAAACTTACGGCATGCTTTAGTTGAACTGTTAAAAATCAATGGGCTCAGGGGAGGCGAGAGAGACGCAGACTCCCACTGTAACTTTACCTGCTGGTGTCGCTGTTGGACAATGTTTCTTTAGAAAAACGAGTGATTTATATACTTTTTAATGTTATATTTCGTAATATTGGCATTGTTTTATTTTTGTACTAAAACATTTTTTTTCTCATCAAATATTTTGAGGAGACACTGCCTCTCTTGCCTACTTGGAGGAAATGTCCCTGATATATATTTATATACACACACACACACACACACACAATGCTAGGATTAGTAGAAGACTAATCTACTAGATTAGGAAACAAGCTGAGAGCAGAAAAGCAGATAACAAGAAAATGAGACATTTAATTTTAGAGTGTAATTATTATTTTTTTTAGCTTTTTTAAAAAAAAAATTGTTTTAATTTAAACATTTACTCAAAAATTGTTTTTACCTAAAACATAATTTATGACTTAAACATGTCAGCAGTTATTACTTGTGTCGATTAAACGAATAACTTCAAATCAGATTCATAAATTCATAAAATCAGATGCAGTATGATCATAGAAGTGGTGTAACAATTCACATTTATTTGTATAGTGCTTTTCACAATATGCTTTACAGAAAGTGCAAGTTTCTGCATTACAATCAAGAGTAGAAAAATGTTAGCAGGTGTCTGTCACCGTAATGTCTATATGGCAGACTGTACAGTTATGCAGATAATGCAATCATGCAGTTAGTTAACATTGTGTATACTATGCAGAAAAAATGTGATCATAGTATTTCAGCATATGCAAAATGTCATTTTGCATATTGATCAAGAGTTTGTGTCATCCTCAAAGTCCTCGTTATTTCTTCACAGGTGTGGGGTTCATCTGAAATCTTCACGAAGCTGGATCCAAAGTGGAGCTGGCGCAATCTCAAGTCAACTCAGGATGAATGTCCCAAGGTAGAAACAATAACAGAAAAGCAAATACAGAATAATTTGCATAGCTGCTGTTTATATTAATTGCAAGCAAAATATAATAATGTGAATTTGTTCAGATGTTTTATAATTTTAAAGAGCATGATGGATTGTAGCGTAATAGAAGACTGGTTAAGTACACTGGAGCTAAACCAGTTAGGGCCTTATAAGTAGCAAAAGTAAATATTATTTTACAGCACAGTAGCATTTCAATCGTAACATTTCTTTATTGATTTGTTGTCATTTAAATATTAATAAAACAGATTCATATTTTATTATTATTCAAGTCAAGTTAAGTCACCTTTATTTCTATAGCGCTTTATTCAATACTGATTGTGTCAAATCAGCTACATGAAATACATGAAAATAATTTGACAATATTACAATAAGAAAATAACAAGGAGTCATTTTTCCAGTTAAAGTCAGTTCATTGATGATTCATTGATGTCATCATCCAGTTCAGCTCTCTTCCAATAGCGTCTGTGCAATCAGTCAAGCGTCCACAACTAAGCAAGCCAAAGGAACCAAAACTCCATCGGTGACAGAAAAGGAGAAAAAAACCTTGGGAGAAACCAGGCACAGTCGGGGACCAGTTCTCCTCTGACCAGATGAAACCAGCATGCTGTGGTTTAATTCCAGGCTGCAGCACAAGTCAGATTGTGCAGAGGACTCGTCTGGTTCCTGTGCTCTCATACCGATGGTCATCGAGGTGATGAGGTCTTCACTGGGGATCTGTCTCTGGAGCTCATCTAGTTGTCCTGATCTCTGCTGACATTCAGGGCTGTAGAGGTCCTCTCTAGGTGCTGATCCACCATCTTGTCTGGATACGGACTGGATCTGGTGGCTACGGTGACCTCGGAATAAGAGAGAAACAGACTAATATTAGTGTAGATGCCATTCTTCTAACAATGTAGCAAGTATATTGTGTGTTATGGGAAGTGTTCCTGGTTCCGGTTGTCCTAATTAATGCAGCCTAAAAATCCTTTAACGCATTTGAATTATAGAAATGTGTTAGTGTGTTATGTGTAAGCCAGGTTAAAGAGACGGGTCTTTAATCTAGATTTAAACTGACAGAGTGTGTCTGCCTCCCAAACAATGTTAGGTAGATTGTTCCAGAGTTTGGGCGCTAAATAGGAGAAGGATCTACCGACCGCAGTTGATTTTGATATTCTAGATATGATCAAATTGCCAGTGTTTTGAGAACACAGCGGACGTGAAGGAATATAATGCAATAAGAGCTCGCTCAAATACTGAGATGCTAAACCATTCAGGGCTTTATAAGTAATTAGCAAGATTTTAAAATATATACGATGTTCAATAGGGAGCACACATGAATTTAAACTTTACAGGGTAGCACAGATACAAAACACAAGCGGCCAGACCCACGAACTATGCAAAGAACCTCTTTAATGTTTTCATCTCATTTCCAAACACTTAACCGTTTGTAATCCGGAGACAACACCTCAACTAAATTTACCCCTCACACACACACACACACACACACACACACACACACACACACCTGAACGACACAGACCTACGTCACGTACCCCTGGATTAAATATTATGATAAATCATTCGCATTTAACCTCCTGGGGTTTTATTTGTGTACACTCACAATATCAACAAAACATTGTGCTTTTGCAAA
Organism: Sinocyclocheilus grahami; assembly: GCF_001515645.1. Taxonomy (NCBI): domain Eukaryota; kingdom Metazoa; phylum Chordata; class Actinopteri; order Cypriniformes; family Cyprinidae; genus Sinocyclocheilus; species Sinocyclocheilus grahami. The sequence goes on from NW_015507252.1 coordinate 6,427, forward strand.
ATAAAGAAAATAAACAGGGTGTGCTTTTAGCCGTCTCATTCTCCGCGCATATCTGTTTGAAACGCGTCACTAAAATGAACTGAAACTCAGCGAATATTTGACACACACATGAGAGACATATCTATAGAAAGCTTAACATGTCTACTTTTAAACGAAGTAAGTCATGACGAAAACAAATATTATGTGACAAAGTAATCAGTATGAAACCAACGCCATGTCAAATCTTGGCCGTCGCCCTCATTATCACAGACACTCCTACTCTTGCAATTCTTTGAGAAATGGCCAGGCTTAAGACAACCAAAGCATAACTTTTCAGCTTGAACAAATTTGATTCTGTCTGAAACTGATTTCTCCATAAGCTTCCTGCATTTGTGCAAAATGTGTCCAGTCTTCTGGCAGAAAAGACATGTTATGACAGATTTTTCACTGGTACTTGTAGTTAGGGTCTTTACTCCAAAGTTTTGACGTTTTTGAAACTTTGGATTTTCAACCTCACCTAGTTTAAGTGCTTGTAAAGATGTAACAGGATTGCAGGCGATTTTCACCTCTCTCGTCAAGAACTTGACAAACTGGCTGAAGGAGGGAAATTGGTTAGTCTCCTCTTCTATTTCAATAACCTTACGATTCCATCTCATTGCTAGCCATTCCGGTAACTTTGAAAGAATCTTCCTGTTCTCATTACAATCATTCAAGATTTCCAATGCCTTGATGTGAACCATAGCAGCCTCACAACTACGAAGAAAATCAACAAATTCTCTGAGCTCAAAACTGTCTCTAGAGCCCATCTTAGGCCACGCTTGGAGCTTATCTCTATATGATTTTGCAATTGGGAATGGATTCCCATATCTCTCCTCTAAAATTTCCCATGCAGCAGCATAAGCAGATTCAGTTCCAAGTAAGAAATATCCATCGAGTGCTTTCTTAACTTGGCCACTTACATACCTACGGAGGTAGTAGATCTTCTCTTTATCTTGAATGTTCTTCTGGTCAATCAGTGTTTCGAAGGAAAGTTTCCAGTCATTGTACCATTGTAATTCTGTTTGCACTTAAAGCACCTACCAGCACCTTCACGAGATCTGCTGTACTTTCATTTGAGGAGGAGGTGGTCAAAATAGAAGAAACCGAGCCTGACTTACTTGACATACTTGACTTGAAGAGAGAGCCTGCTTCCGGCCAGTCTTCCTTTTCTCCTTCTGGAGTCCCTCCTTGCAATTGACTTGAGGCTCTGGATACAATAAAGTTAGAAACCTCCACACACAAATCCACTCTTCGACGTGTTTCCTGCTCTGGAGTTGAAATTCTGCGTAGCTCATCATAAACACGCTGGACATCTACAGAAAGACCTACCACATCACCAATGATATCATTGAGCAGATCATCAGATAGAGTCTCTGTTGGTTGTGATAACGTCCGCTTAGAAGATTTGACATACGTTTTCCATTTATTATAAATATAAGTAAACCTTTGTTGAAGTGATTTAATTTTTGCAACATACATTTCTCTACCCTTCTCTGTAAGAGTTCTTTTTCTTTTACTTCTTGACTGTTGTTCCTCTTGCTGCACTTCAACACTCTCTTGACTTACTTCAGGTTGTGCTTGAGAATCTGCACTATCCTTAATGCTGTCTCTTACATTAACTGTTGGCTCCTTTGGCTCTAACATTTGAGCAACTAGATTAACCCAAATTTATAGGTAGAAAATATGCGTAAATTACATCTAAACCAATATTGGCCCTTGCTCAAAGGTAAATGTCACTAAAATGCAATCAATGTAAGGCTTGAACACTCAAATATTGATTAATAAAATTAATAACCTTCAATACCAACACTGCGTGGGATATTTAATGTGCAAAATAACGCTTCAACTCAAATATTATTTTTAAACACTCAATATAAACACCTCAAACCCTTGAAAAGATTGAAAACAACCAATAGCATTTATAATACACCTCATTTTGAAATCTAGAAAATTCAATAAAACCTTTAAATATATATATAAATTGCAATCTTGAACTAAATGCGAGCAAACAAATTAAACGCTTCTCACACACATTGCAAATGCACAACCTTCACTTACAATGAACATTTTTGGGAACCTTTACAAACACTTCTTAGGCAACTCTTAAATACTTAAACTCTTAATAACTTAGTCCATTGCTCATTGTATTTGTGTTGTGTGCATTTTCTTAAGCCTGTGTATGTGTGTGGTGTTTTCTCATCTGATAGTCCTTCGACAATGCACTCCATGCGTTGCAAACACGTGCCGATCCCGCTAGTTCGGCAACTTGCTGTGTCGCGTGGCGTCACCCACTCATGTCGTTGAACAGTTCGAGTTTTTCACTGTAACTCCCCTCAAGCATACGCTGACACAAATGGTTTCCGTACTACTGGTTTATTTGTTGGCTTGCCCCCCAAATCCACCGTGAAAACTAAATAAATACAAAACCACATTAACTTAATATAAACCAAAACATACATTAG
>NW_015507252.1:9054-9288 GCF_001515645.1 Sinocyclocheilus grahami
AAATCAAGCAAGAAGTTTGGGCAGATGGTACAATCAGGAACTGTGGACAGACACATCAAAATTACAACGACTGCTGGAAGCAACGTTTTTCTTATTCCATCAGGCAAACACCACGTAAGTGTCATTTTCTTTTTACTGACCAGATACATTCACAGATGTGACATCTTCAGCTTTGTTTTACCCAGCCTCACAGAGTTAGAAACTAAGAAACTAGCAATATTATGACAAAGAATA
>NW_015507252.1:11127-11479 GCF_001515645.1 Sinocyclocheilus grahami
GTCCATATTTGGCCAGAAAGATGACAGCTCCTTGGCACTTTCCAGACATCTAACACTTACCAGACTCTTATATCATCTTATATAGTTTTTTCCCTCAGGCAATCCACCTCATTAACACTTGACAATAAACGTGGAACACACAACACTGTTATACATCGTTTATTTAACACACTTACATACTTATTTACATTTCAAATGTGCACATACCATACCTGTACATACATCACTGTCTAGATTACATATTGTGTTTTTGCTATTTTGTAGATTGTCTATTTTGTATACTTGTATATTATTCTTTCTATTATCGGTGTCCTGTCTTGTCACTGTCGTTCTGTTGCACTGTGGAGCTTCT
>NW_015507252.1:13554-13946 GCF_001515645.1 Sinocyclocheilus grahami
ACAATGTTAAAGTGGCTGACAACAATAAATATTCTTATTAGGAATTAAACTGCTTCATTTTTTAACCGTGCAGAGCTGTGGCTGAATAGTTAGGCCTACTCTGCTACTGTATTTTAATGTTGGTCATTATGGTGGTACTTGCAGAGCCAAATATTTACTGAGGTGGTACTTGGTATAAAAAGTTTGAGAACCACTGCCTTAAGGGAAATAAATAACACCAATACCCTTAATTAATTTATGTATTAATTAATAAAAAATAAATAAAAAAAGAAGAGTACCAGACTCTCATTTCATATTACCTTAATAAACTATTTTTAAGACAGTGGTTGAAACCCTTAAATTTGTCTTCAGAAACTGTTGCTTCCAGTAGTTGTTGTAATTTCCTCAGCTCA
>NW_015507252.1:13956-14312 GCF_001515645.1 Sinocyclocheilus grahami
ATGGGTTAGGCTTAGAATTTGGGATAGCTGGTCCAGTGAGAAGTCACTCTTCAAGTATGTTGTATTGATAGTCTTCCTATGGCAACTTTTAGTCTGAACCTTTTCAGTGTTACTGTGAAAATTCAGAGATTACTATTCAAGTGGTCCACTTTAGATTTTGATACATCGGTAAAATTTCTTGGTAAAAATATCTTGCCCAGCCCGAACGCTAACATGCAGAAGGGAGCCCTCTCTAAGTGATGCATTGCGTTGAATGATACATTCACATGCTCAATATGGAAAGACACCTGGGTACAGTGTTTCCACATTACCGTGTAAAACTGTCCTACAGATCGATCCTACAGCCCATTACAATT
>NW_015507252.1:16077-16450 GCF_001515645.1 Sinocyclocheilus grahami
AAAATGAATGGATCTCTATGGACCTCTGCTGGATATATATGGTCATTACAATAATCTTTCAAAAACTGTGATTTCTAAAATATTTTCTCTAACCAGGAGATAGCAGAATTCTACACCTAACACCTAGATCAACATCCAGAAACAAATTAAATTAAATTAAATTTAGATCGTCATTTAAGTTATTTTTTCATAAAAATTGTATATTTCACATACAAGCTAATGGTGTAGTTGAGGAATTTTGTGGTAAACAGGTTAGTCATACTGACCCAAAAGTCCCTAGGTGTAAACAGGAAACGAGGAGCTTATTAAACAACCACCTGACAATTCTAAAAACCTTGTCCATATTTGGCCAGAAAGATGACAGCTCCTTGGC
>NW_015507252.1:18163-18561 GCF_001515645.1 Sinocyclocheilus grahami
ATTATTATTATTATTATTATTACCACTACTACTACTGTTACTATTATTATTTGTTTATACAAACTCTCTCTTCTCACATGTGTTAGAAGGCTTGGGAGTATTGCTGCACAACACATTGCATCTTTGTCCATATGTTTGTCTTTGGTTTTGGTGTAATTCTTTAGTCTTCTGTAATTTTATTTTATTTCAATAAAATAAAATAAAAAGTTAGAGAGAGAAAAAATACCATTACAAATATTAAGAAAAATGCCCCTGTAAATCACTTTAAGGAGTCAAGTATTGCCTTGTAATGGGAAGGCAGATCTGTGCTATTGACCAGAAGGTGCTCCTGATGTTTGTTTGTTTTTGACTGTGCTCCTGCTTTTTTGATTTAGATGCTCCTGACGGTACATCACAAC
>NW_015507252.1:20988-22076 GCF_001515645.1 Sinocyclocheilus grahami
TCAGTTATGTTACCAGAAGTAAAATATACATTATAATTACTAAAACTTTGTGGTTAAACAAAGTTTCAGTTACCTTTTATTTTTTTCAAGGACTGATTTTTTTTTCTTCTTTTTTTGTAAATAGTTCAAAGCGCCAAATCGGTATTTTCAGTCTTTAGAACATATCATATCCTCACAGCTTGAAAAATTAATTGTATCCGGCATTATACGGTCAAAAATAAAAATTTTATATCATCAATAAAATATCCGTCATATTTCACCTCAAAATCAAAAGGAAGAAAATTTAGAAAATATATTTGCATTAAAAATGCAGTCATTACTGTAATGAGACCAAAGATACTCATTATCATAAAGTAGGAAAAATATGATTATGATTAAAATAATCATAAATTAAAAATGTTTAACTTGTTCTTTGTACTGACATTAATTTATGCTGAGAATTTACAACTCAAAAAGTATAACAGAGCATTATGAAAAATAGAATTTGGGTAGAAATGTTTAATTCTAAAAATTTAAGTCCTAAAATTAGGCTTAATTTTCTTAACACAGAATATTATTGCTTATTTCGTTCTTTAGTTTTGGGGTGAAAAATAAAATGGACGTTTTTGTAATATTCAACAATCATAAAGATGCTGGCATGATCAACTGGTCCATTGCTGTTGATTTCATCTTCTATTCATGCTATTTATCCTTTCTTTTCTCCGCAGACCAAACACCTAGAAACATAAGAGAAACGAAGTCAGAATGAGATTTTATATACCTTTTACTTAATTCAACTTTTTTACTTTTAGTCATTTAGCAGACGCTTTTATCCAAAGCGACTTACAAATAAGAAAAAGTCATTAAAACTAAAAGCTAAAACTCTATAAATACTATATATATACACACACACACATTTAAGAAAATAAAAGAAATTACCAAAAACGTTACCCACATATTCACAGGTCAATCATACAGTGGTAGAAAAATTAATCGAAAATGTTTTTCAAGATCAAAAAACAAGATCACAGATTTAAAAAAAATAATAATAATTTGATTCTCTTAAGTGTGTTGAGCATTTGAATAATTATTCTAATTATTGATTTATG
>NW_015507252.1:23804-24066 GCF_001515645.1 Sinocyclocheilus grahami
GGACAGCATGTTGAAAAAAGAAGTGTAATAATGGGAGTAATAATTAGTCAGATTTTAATAATAATATCTTATATTTCATAGGAAATATTCACATTGAAATAGTATTTATTTTCCTATTAATTTCTTGTGTCTCCCAAAAAGTGTAATAATCATGTTTTTGTCCTGGTTTCCTCTAAAAGTAAACATGTATGAAATGATGAGCTCTTTCTTAACAGGAAGTCATATCTTGATTTGAAACTTCATAACATTTTCCTGAGATGTT
>NW_015507252.1:25468-26309 GCF_001515645.1 Sinocyclocheilus grahami
CCCTTAAAATGTATTATAAATATGGGCTTCATAGAAAGTGTTACCTTTATTTATGTTTGTATTATTTATTGTTAGACAGACAAATAATCATTCATTTGAATTTTAGCTTCAAGTTTACTAAATCTAAACATTTCTTTATTAAACATAAAATTAAAACATACATTTTACTGTGGGATGGACAATTAAAAATCTAATCACTGAGTAGGCCTATCTGAAATTAGTGAGAGCTTTCTAATTCTGTCCCGTGCTAGTATCACTATGGCATGTGCACCTTCAGGCTGAATGATGCATTTATATGTAGATGTCACTTCCAAACAATACTTTTATTCAAAGGATATAACATCGAACATTGATATTAGTATAATTACAACAGCAGTATACTTAAAACATACTTGATCATTGCTTAAGTACACTACAAAATAACTTGAAATGAACTTATTTTTGTAAGAAATGTTATTACAAATGTGTAAACAATAAAAAGTTATCTTTCCATATGATAGAGCGAGCAAAATTATCACAATTCACTGTGATTTATATTTCAGCTGGTCAATACATGGCTACACTGGAGGAAGTTGGTCAGATGAACGCTGCCAGCCTGCTGTCTGCTTTCAATAAGGGGAATGACATTGATTATTTTCTCCACGATGATACGACGATCCCTTTCCACTCGAGTTTGGTGGACCCCCAGACAAAATCACTTGATTACTCTTTTGACATTGATGGATTAGTCATCCAGTTGACAGAGTTAGTTGGTTTGGAAGCAGACTTTCATTACATCCACCTTCCCAGGTTTCAGCAGCACCATCTCAAAGCACACTGGTCCATTCTGAAAAAACACGTG
>NW_015507252.1:27839-28234 GCF_001515645.1 Sinocyclocheilus grahami
CTGGCAAAAATGTCCCGGAATGTTTGCTGCTGGGGTTTCAGGAGCTTAAAATTAAATATTTCCCCGCAGTTTCATTCAGAGACTATAGGGGAACCAAGCGCATTTATTGGAAGGCCAACGAATACGTGGAGTTGCTGTATGGAAAACAGGCACCATCTCCACTGGCAAGAGCGGTTGCAGTCACTGGGGATGTGTGCCTGGAAATAGAAAGGCGTTCACTTTCTTACTCCCGGAACTTGGAGAAGTACAGGGATGCGGTAATGCCCTGGATGGAAGTTGTCCTTAGACGTCTGCCAAGCACCCTGGATAAAGCTGGCCATTTAAAAATGGTAACCTTCATCAGCTGTGTAGGCATGTTGATGAATGGAGATTATGTGACTTATGAACACCTCAAG
>NW_015507252.1:29736-30562 GCF_001515645.1 Sinocyclocheilus grahami
ATTACTTTCAGAAGTCTGATGTCCTTATAACAAGTGGTCCAACAGTTCAAGTTTTGAAGATTCGTGCACCTTTTAAGAATTTAGAAAAAATGGATGGTTTATTCAAACACTTTAATACATTTTTTAATGAATGTATCTTATTAGATTCAGTAACAATAAATCAAATGCAAATAACAAGCATGCAAAACACAGGAACAGAGAAATAATTAGATGCAGCATTGTTTGAAACCCAGAGTTATGTATTTCAGGTGGGTCAACAAACAAAACTTCTCTATAGGATGCACCTGTGTTTTCTTTCTAATAAGGAAGCATCGATTATACTACTGAGAAGTGTACATGCAGGACCAAAATGGGCGTTTACCAATAAGTGCACATTTTCAAACACCAACTGGTGTTTTTCAACCATAGACTTACTAAAACCACGTAGGCCCAGCCCGAAACCAAGCCCCCAGTGGATTAGAGCAAATCGTCTAAAGCAGTAGAAAAAGACCATCATGGTTTGCAATGCCCCACTGATTGAGACACACCCACTAGTGTTCTGCAGAGATCCATGCCTGCATGATCTTGTGCTCATCAACTACAAATCACTGTTAGTTCAATGTCTTTACCCATGTGTGCTGTTAACTTCCATCAAAATTTCAATGTTGATCCAACATACATTAAACATTGAAATGTCAGTCTCAACCAAAATGATGCTGTAGAATTAAATACATCTCATATGCAGTTTATTTGATTGGAGGCTCTACTAACCTCTGCTGTACTCAACACAATCCATGGAACCCAATCATGTGAGCTACATGTCATAATACTGCATAATGTGTAGAAA
>NW_015507252.1:32090-32591 GCF_001515645.1 Sinocyclocheilus grahami
CCAGGTTGAGTTGTAGGTGATGTTCTTTCATCCATGCCGAGATGTTCGCCAGGGAGCCTGAGATCCGTGCAGCTACCATTGAATCATCTGGTTGAAATGAGTGATAGAGCTGTGTGTCATCAGCATAGCAATGGTAGGAGAAGCCATGTGCCTGTATGATGGGACCCAGTGATGTAGTGTATATCACGTACCCCTGGATTAAAATACAATGATAAATCATTCGCATTTAAATCATCATCATCTAAATTACTCCCCAGGCCACCCTGAACAACCTACCAGTGAGATAGGATTCAAACCAGCGAAGTGTAATCCCTGTGATGCCCAGTGATGAGAGTGCAGACAGGAGGATCTGGTGATTGACAGTGTCAAAAGCAGCAGATAGATCCAGCAGAATAAGAACTGATGATTTGGAATAAGCTTTTGCCATTCGCAAGGCTTCCGTAACTGACGTAACTGACAGTCTCAGTTGAATGGCCACTCCTGAAACCTGACTGGTTAGCG
>NW_015507252.1:33925-34846 GCF_001515645.1 Sinocyclocheilus grahami
TGTCGTTACATGTGCATGTTGTGCAGGCGTTTGTACAGTAATCTCTTGCTGTAATCCCAATGTGCCTGCTTATATTACGCCTTTAAAGTACGTACTCATTTGGTGAAGAAAAAGTACACACTTTTGAGTGTGTAGTCAGACAGTAGAAGACAAGCTTTAAGATAAACTATCACGTCTTTAACGGAGCTCTCTGTTGCCCCCTGTCAATCATCTTGTCATGTCAAGTAAAGTCAAGTGACGTACACACACACACACACACACACACACAGACATTCACATTCACACAAAAACTAATTCTGAATTATTTATAAGCCTTTTGAATTACGGGGACACTGAAAATGTCCTCATAAATCACCTTCTCGTTGTAATACCTATGTCATACCCATGTTATTATACAAATTTGTGTCCTCATAAACCACATAAACATGCACACTCTCTCTCACACACGCACATACACACACACACACACACACACTCACCTGTGCACACTCACACACACGCACTCACACATACACACACACACACACACACACACACACACACACACTCACCTGCACACACACACACACACACACACACTCTCTCTCTCACACACACACTCACACACACACACACACACACACGTCACGCATGTGCCCCGTGTGTGAGGTTCACATCCTCCACATTTATTTTAAGTTCCTACCGCATCAGAGAGAAATTAAGTAGCACGCTGATCTTCTCAAGGAGCCTTCACTAGATCCTTCTATTCTGAATAACTTCCTTCCCATTTCTGTTTTACCGTTTATTTAAAAGGTTTTAGAACAAATTGTGTTTGACCAACTGCAGTTCTTTCTAAATCTTAATTGTATTACTGAAATTTTTCAATCTGGTTTTAAATCTGCTCATAGTACTGAAACAGCCCTTCTCAGAGTGTTAAAGGGG
>NW_015507252.1:35330-37452 GCF_001515645.1 Sinocyclocheilus grahami
AATGCCACAATTCAATTACCTTAAAACAATATTCAGATTCCCACTCTTGGAATAAGCCTGTTTTAATGGGAAATTAGTTGCATATGTGTATGTCCAGACTGAATTATGGGTGCTAACAGATACTGAGCTGTAGGTTAGGTGTTTAGGATCATAAACTCAAATGGATGCATTTCTGAAGAGACAACCAGACTCATTATTTTATAGAATTATTAAAAGAAATTAACATTAACCAGTGTTTTTATTATAATGATTGTCTGGCGCTTTCCGTTTGGTGTTGTTGGGCATTTTGAGGGTGGAAAGTGTTCAAGTTAATTATCCTAATTAAATTACTGTGTAAAGTAGTATTTAAACTAATTAGTGAGCACAAAACCAGCGGCAACATCTGGAATCTCTTGGGAAATAACAGCAGGAAATAAAACACAACAACCACAAAGAGAGGAATATTCCCATACCTGCACACATATAAACACTATTCAGAAAAGGGCTGAAACTGGATTATACAGCAGAGCTGAAACTGAACACAGTCACTGTTTACATATTGATGACATCAAGTGATTATATTCTGGTGGAAGACAGTGATCTTTATGATAATGTGCAGTGAGGCAGATCATAAACAGAGCCAGTCTGTCGCTAAGTTCTGTATTTCACGTGATGTTGATTAGCACAGGAATTAATATCCTGCTGTGAGCTCTGATGGTGTTTTAATGATCGCTGATCTTTCTGTCAGTGGGAGGAGATGAGCGGTTTGGATGAGGAGGGCAACAGCGTCCGCACCTTTCAGATCTGTCCGATGGACACGGCAGTGAGTCACTGGCTGCGCACGCGCTTCATCCCGCGGCGCGGAGCGACTCAGGTGTATGTGGAGATCCGCTTCACCGTGATGGAGTGTTCGGCCATGCCTTCCAGCTTCCGCACCTGCAAAGAGACCTTCAACCTGTACTATTACCAGAGCGACGAGGACATAGCCAGCAGCACACACCCCGCCTGGATGGAGAACCCCTACAGCAAGGTACACACACTCACAGAGACACACACACACACACTCACACAGAGACACACACACATACACACTCACAGAGACACACACACACACATACACACCTACAGAGACACACACACACACACACACTCTCAGAGAAACACACTGACACGCTCTCACACACACACAGAGACACACACACGCACACACACACACACACACACACACCTGAACGACACAGACCTACCTCACGTACACACAGAGACACACACACACTCACAGAGACATACACACACATACACACTCTCACAGAGACACACACACACACTCACACACACACACTCACAGAGACACACACTCACTCACAGAGACACACACACACTCACAGAGACACACTCACACACACACACTCACAGAGACACACACACACACACACACTCTCACACAGACACACACACACACACACACACACACCCACACACAACCACACTCTGTACTCACAGAGACACACACACACACTCTCAGAGACACACACACTCACAGAGACTCACACTCACACACACTGACACAGAGACACTCACACACATGCTCTCTCTCTCACACACACACACAGAGAGACACACACTCTTGATCACTTGCTCACAGAGACACACACACACACTCACAGAGACACACATACACACACACTCTCTCTCACACACACACAGAGACACACACACACATACTCACAGAGACACACACTCACACACACTGACACAGAGACACACACTCACACGCTCTCTCTCACACACACACAGAGACACACACACACACATACACACACTCACAGAGACACACACACTCACAGAGACACACACAGACACACACTCACACACACTGACACAGAGACACACACAGAGACACACACTCACACACACTGACACAGAGACACACACACTCACACACACATACACAGAGACACACACACACACACACTCTCAGAGACACACACACTGACACGCTCTCTCTCACACACACACACACACACACACTCTCACAGAGAGACACACACACTCACACACACACACACACACTCGCAGAGAGAGACTCACCCACTCACACACACACACACACTCGCAGAGAGAGACTCACTCACACACACAC
>NW_015507252.1:37773-43710 GCF_001515645.1 Sinocyclocheilus grahami
GCTCTCTCTCTCACACACACACAGAGAGACACACACACACTCTTGATCACTCGCTCTCCTCTCGTCCTGCAGGTGGACACGGTCGCAGCTGACTTCCTGTTGCGTCGTGGCGGAGAAAGGAAGTCTAACGTGAAGACGGTGCGCATGGGTCCGCTGTCGAAGAAGGGCTTCTACCTGGCGTTCCAGGCTCAGGGCGCGTGTATGGCCCTGCTCTCCGTCCGCGTCTTCTTCAAGAAGTGCCCCGCCGCCACCCGTGCCTTCTCCTCCTTCCCCGAGACGCTCCCTCACTCGCTGGTGCAGCAGGCCGAGGGCGTGTGTGTGACAAACTCCGCCCCCACGGGCCAAGCCCCGCCCACCATGTTCTGTGGGGAGGACGGCCAGTGGGTGGGGCCTCCCTCGTCCACCTGTGTGTGTAAACCAGGGTTCGAGCCGGTGGACTCCGACCGCTGCAGGGGTGAGTTTCCTTCAAACATCTGATCAAATGTCTAATTTGCTCGTTTTAATTAATTAATTGATTCAATATGAATCAAACTCATCAGAATCAGAATGATACTATTATAGCTAAAATAGTTTTTTTTTCATATTTTCTGCTTTCATATTAATTTTAAAGGATGAGTGGCAACACTTTACAATAAGGTTCCATTAGTTAATGATAGTTAATGTATTAACTAACATGAATAAACAATGAACAATACATTAATCACAGTATTTATTCATCTTTGTTAATGTATTAGCAGTAGAAGTTCCTGTACTTGCTTGCAGCAGCAATAATCTACAAATACAGCAATAACCAGCAGCAGCAGCGTAGCAGATCTGTTCCTCCGAGACCAAATACATTAACATTGTCCTGTACATCATGCTAAAATCTTCCGAGAGTTCTCGTGATAGAACTAATGTTAACTAATGAACCTTACTGTAAAGTGTTACCGGGTTAGTAATCATTCTGTGTTTGTGCCATTTTTGTCGGTTTTTGTTGTTTTTAAATATGCATGTATAGTTTTTATTAATTTGCATTTCAGATTTAGTTGTTTTAGTACATCATAATAATTTTTAGTTATTTTAAACTCGACAAACAGGAGAAATGTTGACTTTGAAACTAGCTGAAATAAAATAAGTTTAAGTTTTCTATATTTTACGGTTTCATTTAACGTTATTTTATTTTAGGTAGCAGAATTTTTTGTAATGTTTTTAGTAGTTTTAGTAGTTTCTATAATAACCCTGAGCTGCGTGCAGACATTACCTTCACATATACTGTAAAAAAATCCTTAAAAAACTTCCGGTGCTGCCTTAAATTTGTAGGTAATTGACTGTACAAGTCACTTCAACTTAAATTATATTCAACTGAATCTCATATAATTTAACATGTTTAGTTTAACATGTTACCATGACTAATTGGTTATATCATTTTTTACAGTGTAAAGCAATTAATTCTATATAGCAAATCTCAGCTGCTTGACTATTTTGTCTCAAAGCATAACTATAATGCATGATGATATTAAGATATTAGAAACATTAACATCATGATTTTCTGTGTGAGAGAGAGTGTGTGTGTGTGTGTGCGCGCGTGTGTGAGTGTGTGTGTGAGTGTGTGAGTGCGTGTGTGAGTGTGTGTGTGAGTGTGTGAGTGCGTGTGTGAGTGTGTGTGTGAGTGTGTGAGTGCGTGTGTGAGTGTGTGTGTGAGTGTGTGAGTGCGTGTGTGAGTGTGTGTGTGAGTGTGTGAGTGCGTGTGTGAGTGTGTGTGTGAGTGTGTGAGTGCGTGTGTGAGTGTGTGTGTGAGTGTGTGAGTGCGTGTGTGAGTGTGTGTGTGAGTGTGTGAGTGCGTGTGTGAGTGTGTGTGTGAGTGTGTGAGTGCGTGTGTGAGTGTGTGTGTGAGTGTGTGAGTGCGTGTGTGAGTGTGTGTGTGAGTGTGTGAGTGCGTGTGTGAGTGTGTGTGTGAGTGTGTGAGTGCGTGTGTGAGTGTGTGTGTGAGTGTGTGAGTGCGTGTGTGAGTGTGTGTGTGAGTGTGTGAGTGCGTGTGTGAGTGTGTGTGTGAGTGTGTGAGTGCGTGTGTGAGTGTGTGTGTGAGTGTGTGAGTGCGTGTGTGAGTGTGTGTGTGAGTGTGTGAGTGCGTGTGTGAGTGTGTGTGTGAGTGTGTGTGAGAGAGTGTGTGTGAGTGAGAGAGTGTGTGTGTGTGAGTGTGTGTGCGCGCGCGTGTGTGTGAGTGTGAGTGTGAGTGAGTGTGTGTGTGTGTGTGTGTGAGTGTGTGTGTGTGTGTGTGTGTGTGAACGTGAACAGCGTTGTATAAATAAATTTGACTTGATTTGTATTTGTTGGGGTTTCCAGGAGCTTTAACTCTGTTCGTGCATGCATATATACACAAGAGAATTTAAATAAGAAATACAATTTGAATAGATTTAAATGTATTTTTTGTTCTTTCTATTCTCTGGTGTTTCGATGCATGCATGTGCTCCATGAGCTCTCGGTTGATTGTACTGACCCGAAGTGCTTTAAAGCAGAAGATGGTTTCACGGATCACGTTCAGGTGTTAATTGTGCCTGTGTCCCGTTCTAAACGAGTGTGTTAATGAGCCGTGTGTCCTGCAGTCTCTCCGTCAGCGCTCTGTTTCTCGTTCTGTCCTGATGAGAAGAGCAAGCTGTGTTCAATCTGAAGCAGCTGTGTTTATACTCCATGCTCTCTCTCTCTCACTGTGTGTGTGTGTGTGTGTGATGTTTTAATAGAGCTTGATGAAATGCTCTTTTAATGAGCAGGAATTGGTCTGTGGGGTGTGGCTGAGGATTATGGGTAATGCAATCCGTCTCTCTCTCCTGCGTTCCTCTTTCTTCTTCTCTCCAGAGGAACATGTTCTTCTGCTGTGGTTTTTTTCAGTGTAATTAGACAGAGAATCACGCTGATCGGTATTTCAGTGCTGTCATTAATTGATTCTTTATTACAGGCTCTGCTGATAGGTCAAGTCATTTAGGTTTGGTTAATTACCCGACTATCTGTTGAGGAATGAGAAACACACAAATGCATGTGTGAGCATCAAAACAACTCCATGTAAACAAACCGGACAGCACTGCTCATTTATCCATCATTTATGAAGTATTCCACAGTAGATTAACTTTTGTCACATTTAACTCCCTTCTGCAGACCTCAGACTTTAACTAAACACACACACTCACACACACACTCACACAAACAACACACACACACAATCTCGCACACACACACACACACACTTTCTCACACGCACGCACGCACACATACAACACACACACTCTCTCACACACGCACACACACACACACTCTCTCACACACACACACGCACTCTCTCACACACACGCACTCTCTCTCGCACACACACACACACTCTCGCACACATACACACACACACACACACACACAAAGAGACTGCAGCAGGTGGCTGAATTTGTTTGTACTAATTACGCTTTGTATTGGCCTTCTCTTTGTGTGTGTGTGTGCGCGCGCGTGTGTGTGTGTGTGCAGGCGTGCATGTGTGTCTGTGTGTGTGTGTGTGTGCAGGCGTGCATGTGTGTCTGTGTGTGTGGGTGTGTGTGTGTATGTGTGCGAGAGTGTGTGTGTGTGTGCGAGAGAGAGTGCGTGTGTGTGAGAGAGTGCGTGTGTGTGTGTGAGAGAGTGTGTGTGTGTGCGTGTGTGAGAGAGTGTGTGTGTATGTGTGCACGCGTGCGTGTGTGTCTGGGGGTGTGGGTGTGAGACGCCCCGTCTGACTCTATTATTTGAGTACAACAGGCGGGTCATTGAGGGCCTGAGACCAGATTGAGTGTGTTTAACCAACACCACCCCCAAACACAAACACACACAGTCTGGTTTGCTATCCTTGTGGAGACTCTCTATTGGCATAATGCTTTTTATACTGTACAAACTATATTCTATCGCCCTACACCGACCCTACACCTAAATCTACCCCTCACAGAAAACCTTCTGCATTTTGACTTTCTCAAAAAAACTCACTCTGTATAATTTATAAGCTTCTGAATCCATGTAGACCTCAATTTAGGGCCCCACCAGTGTAGAAAAACATGTACACACACACTTACACACACTCTCTCAGATACACACACACACACACACACACACTCTCACACATACACACACACACACACACACTCACACCTGTTTTGTGTGTAAGCTGGGATCAGTGTTAATTTAGTAATATTTATTAGGGCTGAGTAAAAAATATAGATATCTCAATATTAATTGATTCTCATTTTTATGGAACGATATCGATTCTTAAATCCTGAGAATTGATTATTCTAGCCTGTGTTGGAGGGCGCCTCCCATCCAATATATCACAATAAGCATTGTGCTTTGGTGCTTTTAATATGAAACACCGTCTCAGATTTCAAATTCTGTCCATTGTATTGCAGTATTTAAACAATAAATGCTGTTTTGGCGCTGTTTAATGTGGAGTGACAGCTCGCTGTAGCGCCTCAGTTCAACAGAAGTGAACTGATCATCTCCTCCACATTATTACTAGTTATAGCACAAAATAAACATGACTAAACATCTGAAGGTAAGTTAAAAGAAAGAGTATAACTTTACAATCCGTATCCTGTCTCTTGTAATCGCTCGATCAGTGTTTCAGCCTCGCAAAGACGTCAATATAACGGCTTGTAAACAATGTCACGTCACATTTACCTCAGAAAAACATATTCGGTGACCATAAACTCATTAGTCAGTAAACTTATGCCCTTTTCATTCCTTCCGGTATGAGAGGACGCTGTTCACGTAACAGTCGTTTTCACTCGGATTGGATTTGCTGGACTATGGGAACCTAAACTCTCGAACGTCAATATGATAAGGTACTCATTTTCTGAACTTCTTTCATTCGATCATTATTTGCCTCCCAGTGACTGTACACAAGATGCTCTGCGAGCACTTCAACTGTTGCGACGGCCAAGATATTCGCATCGTGGCTCACGCCGGGGTTTATATGCCTCGCCGGCTGGTATAAATGTGCTCTGTTCCTTTTCTCGGGACTCTGGACATTTAAACTCTCGTGGTATCTGCACGCCTAATTTATCTTACCCACAAATGTTTATAGGGAATAAGTGCAATAAGATTGTAACATCTAAAATCAGACTTGCACAATTAAATGTGCGGTCCATGAATAAGAAAGCGGCATTGCTTCATGATATCATCCTCGATCGGAAACTTTACATTTTTTGTCTTTGCGAGACATGGCATCACCCAAATGACTGTTACAATCTTAATTTGGCTTCGCCACCTGCATATACATAAACTGATAGACCTCGCCTCACTGGTAAAGGTGGTGGTCTTGCAATTTTATATAAATCTGATTTGTCTGCTTCTGTAATTAGCACACCTGTTATGTCTTCATTTGAGTGTCTGGTGATGAAAATTAATGGCAATGCTCCTGTACTTTTCATACTTATTTATCGTCCTCCCAAGATCAATTCTGGGGTTTTCTCTGAACTTGCGGAACTGCTAACGTTGTTGAGTTCGAATGGCTCAGATATGCTGCTCATAGGGGACATAAATATACATGTTGTTAATCCTGAATGTTCTCAAACAGCTAGCTTTATGGATGTATTGGACTGTTTTAATTTCACTCAGCATGTTGACTTCCCTACGCATAAATCTGGCCACACACTGGATTTAGTTTGTACTACGGGTTCTGACATTGATCAACTTATATCAAGAACATTGATCCCCAGTTGCTTTTTAGCCTGATTGCTGAGCTACCTGTGACTGATTCTGTGAACTGTTACAACTCTGCACTATCTTCTATTCTTGATATTGTGGCACCTTTAAAAGAACGAGTTGTTTCTTTCACTAGGTCCTCCTCTTGGTACACTAAGGAAATGCGGGCTCTCAGAGTGGAGGGAAGGAAGATTGAGCGCTTATATAAAAAATCTGGTCTTACTGTCCATAGGTTGATGTTTGATGAGCAGC
>NW_015507252.1:44101-49111 GCF_001515645.1 Sinocyclocheilus grahami
TTCTTTCACTAGGTCATCCCCTTGGTACACTAAGGAATTGCGGGCTCTCAAAGTGGAGGAAAGGAAGTTTGAGCGCTTATATAAAAAATCTGGTCTTACTGTCCATAGGTTGATGTTTGATGAGCAGCGGTTGAAGTATCATCTTGCCCTTGATTCCGCCAGAAAGATGTACTATTCACACATGATTAATGAAAGTGTTGATAACCCAAGAAAGTGGTTTAAAACAATTAACTGGTTTTTGAAGCCTCGTAATCAAAACATGAGTCCTTCTGTTGAGTTGTGCGACAAATTTCATAAGTATTTTACTGAGAAAGTTCAAGATATCCACAATTCCATGCTTGCTGGTTCTTCACTGCTGACCAATGAGTTCCACCCTACAAATTTGTCATTTAATTTTTCAAATTTTGAAATTGTTGGTTCAGATGATATTTTGAAACTGGTCATGTCTATGAATCCATCTACGTGCCTTCCTGATCCTATGCCTATTGAGGTGTTGAAACCGTGTGCAACATTCCTGGGTCCCTCTATTACTGCAATCATTAACACCTCTCTATCTACTGGAAAGGTTTCCTCAGTCCTCAAGCTAGCTGCCATTACACCAGTTCTTAAAAAGACTGGTTCTAATGTAGAGGATTTGTCAAACTACAGGCCTATCGCTCATCTTCCATTTTTGGCTAAGGTTCTTGAACGAGTTGTTGCCGGCCAGTTACAACAATACCTGTCCATAAACAATATCCTAGAACCCTTTCAATCTGGATTTAGATCAGGTCATAGCACTGAGACTGCTCTAGTCCGGGTTATAAATGATCTTCTTATTTCTGCTGACATGGGGGCTTGTAGTATTTTACTCCTGTTAGAAATTACTGCTGCTTTTGACACAATATCTCATGCTGTCCTTCTTGAAAGATTGCATACATGGTTAGGCATCTCTGGTATTGCACTCGAATGGTTCAAATCTTATCTTACAAATCGCTTTCAATTTATCCGTTTGGGTAAATGTCAGTCTGAACCAACATTAGTGCAGCAGGGAGTTCCGCAGGGATCTGTACTTGGGCCTATCCTGTTTAGTATTTATATGTTGCCTCTGGGCCAGATCATTCGCAAGTTTGGGTAAGAGTTTATGCCGATGATACTCAGATCTATCTCAGCACGCACCCTAATCCTAATCTTGCAGTTACAACACTTACTGCTTGCTTGGGCGAGATAAAAGCCTGGTTGCACATTAATTTTCTCATGCTCAATGAGTCAAAAACAGAACTTTTGTGTATCGGTAAGCCAGCGGCTTTACATAAATTAAATAGTTCTAAAGTGATTACTGATTGTGGCTTCGATACTCTATCCACCCAAGTACGAAATCTCAATTATTGTTCGATGCCCATATCAAAATAATTTCAATTTTTAATTTAAGAAACATTGCAAGACTCCGTCCTTTTCTATCATTGCCTGATGCAGAAAGGCTCATCCATGCCTTTATTACTTCGAGGCTTGATTACAGCAATGCACTTTATGTTGGTCTCCCTGATAAGTCTATTAAGAAATTACAATATATTCAGAATTCAGCTGCTCGGGTACTAACGTATACAACTGCCCGTCAACATATTACTCCGGTACTGCAAAACTTGCATTGGCTTCCTATTCAAGCCCGTATCGATTTTAAAATCCTGATCTTAACTTATAAAGCTATTCATCGGACTGCCCCTTCCTATATATCCAGTTTAGTTGCTCCTTATACTCCCGCTCGCCCTTTGCGCTCAGCTGGGTTGTGTATCCTTCAGCAGCCTGCATATAAATTCCTTCAGAAAATTTGGCTTGTACTGTACCTGATATATATCCAAAATAATCCATACTGAATCGAATCGAAATCAGAATTCAATCGCATTGCGAGCTTGTGAATGAAAATCGAATCGAATCATGAAATTTGTGTCAAAACCCAGCCCTAATATTTATATACTATTGTATCATATATTCATATTTTAAATGAGCTTTTATGTATTTATTTTATATTTTATAATTGTACTTTAAGTTCTAGTTAAACACTTTTGTTTTAATTTTAGTTTAGTTTTGTGCTCTTGTCATTTTTATTTTTATTTTTTTAATTCTATTTAACTGTATTTTATTTAAGTATTAGTAATTTAAGTACTTCTACTTAAACTTTATTTCAGTTAGTTGCCAAGGCAACATTTCTCATTTTTTAAATGTAAAAAATGTTTAATGTTCACAAAAAAGTTATAGTTTCCAGTGTTTTTTTTACCCTTGTATTTAAAAAAATAAGGTTGACGTTTCACTTTGTTTATTATCGTGTTTATTGACGTATCTTGTTCTTCTGACTGTGTTTTGTATTTGTTGTAAAGCATTTTGAGAAAGCAATTTTTATAGGTGCTATATAAAATATAATTATTGATTGATTTATTGAAGATGTTGTTTTAAAACGATCATATTATGATGTGATAATGTGATCCACACAGACACACAGACACACAGACACACAGACAGACACACAAACACACACACAGAGACAGACACACAAACACACACACAGAGACACACACAGAGACACACACAGAGACACACACAGAGACACACACACAGACAGACACACAGACAGACACACAGAACACTCACACACACACACACACACACATACGTATGCAGGTGCTCATATGACCTCTGCCCTGTTCCTGCAGGACTGCCGTCGGCTCCGCGCAGCATCGTCTATCAGATTAATGATACGGTGGTGACGCTGGAGTGGTCGGAGCCGCTGGACCGCGGCGGGCGCTCGGATCTGTCCTACAGCGTGGAGTGTGTGCGCTGCAGAGGCTCCACCTGCGTCCCGTGCGCAGACAGCGTCACCTACAGGCCGGGGCAGGTGGGCGTGGCCGGGAGGCGGGTCATCATCCGCGGACTCCTCCCACACACCACCTACACCTTCACCGTCATCGCCCAGAACGGAGTGAGCGCTGTCAGTCACACAAGCCCCGCCTCCAGCTCCGTCAACATCACCACCAGCAGAGACGGTCAGTGGATCACGGTGACATGTCAACACACTCGTAACAACCATAACCATAACTATCACCATACAGCTTTACTAATCACTCTAACTTCACATAACTACAGTGAGAACTGCTTTAGTAATCGTATTAACTATTAATGGGAAGTTCGCACTAACATTTATCGTTATGGTTATCATTATCGTTATAGTTATAATTATCGTTATAGTTATCATTATTGTTATAGTTATCGTTATAGTTATCATTATTGTTATAGTTATCGTTATAGTTATCATTATTGTTATAGATAACGTTATAGCTCCATGCTTGGGCCAGCCTTGCTTATCATTACAGTTATCATTAAAGCTACCATTATAGTTATGATTATATACTGAACAAAATTATAAACGCAACACTTTTGTTGCTAATTAGACAGCATGATAATTGCACAGGTGTGCCTTAGGCTGGCCACAATAAAAGTTTTATCACAGCACAATGCCACAGATGTCGCAAGTTTTGAGGGAGCGTGCAATTGGCATGCTGACTGCAGAAATGTCCACCAGAGCTGTTGCCCGTGAATTGAATGTTCATTTCTCTACCATAAGCCGTCTCCAAAGGTGTTTCAGAGAATTTAGCAGTACATCCAACCGGCCTCACAAGTGTTGTGTATATAATTTTGTTCAGTGTAGTTCTGAAGTGTGTGTGTGTGCGTGCAGTGGCCGTTCCAGTGTCCGGCATCAGGAGGACTAAAGCGTCTGAGAGCAGCGTCTCCATCAGCTGGACGGTTCCTCCGCAGACGCAGCACAGCATTCAGGAGTATCAGCTGCGCTACAGTCTGAAGGTGAGACGGACACACATCTGCAGCGACACCTGCTTTGTGTGTGTGTGTGTTCCACCTGTACCTGACCTCTGACCTGTGTGCTGTAGGATCAGGATGATGGATGGCAGTACGTCAGCAGTAAAACCAACTCTGTGGTTCTGAATGATCTGACCCGCGCGTCACAGTACCAGGTGCAGGTCAGAGCCAGAACCGCCGCGGGATACGGACACTTCAGCCCTGCCGCCAACATCAGCACATTACCTGATGGTACACACACACACACACACACACACAGGTTTGTTTTTGTGAAAAGTGGGGACTCTCCATAGGCGTAATGGTTTTTATACTGTACAGACCGTATATTCTATTGTCCTACACCAACCCTACCCCTAAACCTACCCCTCACAGGAGACTTTCTGCTATTTCAGATTTTCAATACACTCCATTCTGTGTGATTTATAAGCGTTTTGAAAAGTGGGGACATGGGGTAATGTCCTGAAAAGTCACCTTCTCCTTGTAATACCTGTCATACCTTTGTCATTATACACATTTATGTCCTCATTTGTCACAAAAACGCGCACACACACTCACACACACAAAGAGAACAATATATAAAACTTTTGTAACACTTTTCAATAAGGTTTTAGTTTTTAACATTATATAAGTTAACATGAACAATATTTATATAGTATTTATTCTCTTATGAATCTAACTGTGTCTCTCTCAGATGAAGAATCTCCGTCGCGGCTGTTACTCACCGGTGTCCTGGTTGCTATAGGATTGCTCATTCTCATCGCCGTGGTGATCGTTGCCGTGTTCTGCTTCAGGTGAGATCTGATTGGTGCTTGAATGAGGGGGCGATGCCAGTGCTTTGGTTTAAAAGAACTATGTGCACTCACTATGTAGTGAACGAGTGATTTCAGACACAGACTGTTTGCATTTGTCCACTGTGTGTGAGTGAGTGAGTCTGTGCGTGTGCGTGTGTGTGTGCGTGTGCGTGTGCGTGTGTGTGTGCGTGTGTGTGTCTGACTGTGTGTGTGTGTGTGTGTGTGTCTGTGAGTGTGAGTGTCTGTGAGTGTGTGCGCGTGTGTGTCTGTGACTGTGTGTGTGTGTATCTGTGAGTGTGTGTGCGTGTGTGTGACTGTGTGAGTGAGTGAGTGAGTGAGTGAGTGAGTGGGTGGGTGGGTGGGTGTGCGTGTGCGT
>NW_015507252.1:50288-51520 GCF_001515645.1 Sinocyclocheilus grahami
CAGACTCACACACACACACACACACACACACACACACACACGCAGACGCTCGAGGTCATGTGACACGAGTGTGTGTGTGAGGCTCGTAAAGAGAGAGTGAACAGCTGCAGGGTCTCTCACACAACAGACAGATACTCAGACGAGTCATGAGAGAGGAATTCTGTCGAACAAACACACACACAGCTCTGTGTAATCCAGTCACACGTAAACACAGAGTCAGTCTGTCCGTCTAAACACGTGTGTGTGTGTGTGTGTGTGTGTGTGTGTGTCAGGCGCTCCAGCCGCACACGGGACCCGGACCCGGATAAGAGCTGCCAGTTCCTGATGGGTCAGGGTGAGTGTGACGTCCTCTGATCAGGAATGTGTTATACCGCGGTAAATCTGTCGGCTCTCAGCGCTGGTTTGTGTTGTTGACATGTGAGAGTGCTGCAGACACATGAGCGGTCGCGCCGTCACCAGACAAACATGCTGTTAGAGTTCACATGAGTTTAGCTGTGTACTGTTGCCAGGCACCGGCCTGATGCATTGCTGCGGACTGAGACTCTTTAAATGTGCTTCATGTGGCCACATGTGCATGACCTGTTTGTATTATTATTATTTTGACTAAGCTCAAAAATATGAATTAACACTAATAAATTCACTTCAACGTAAGGTTACATCAACAAAAGTAATTTTTAAGTATTCGATCACGTAGCGAAAAACTAGTGTTCTAAAGGTCTGAACATGTGTGCAGCTAACCCTAAAATAAGTAATGTACATTTATAAAATAAATACAAATAATAACATGCAGCAAAAATACTTTATATTATTTTATATAATTAAATATTATTTATAATTGCCCTATAAAGTAAATAATATTTACATATAAAATTAAAATAATAAATAAAAAAAACATAATAGTTTACATATTATTTTTGATTATTAAATATTATTTACAAATGACAAGTAATATAATAGCATATTTACTTATAAAAAGTAATGATAAACAAGTTTTGTATATACTTTTTTAGATAATTAAATATAGTTATGTCTAAATAACGATTTCAGTTGTAGTACATCTAGTACATTCAGTATATTTTAGTAGAGATGCCTTCATCCAAAGCAGCTTAGAAATGAGGAACACAACCCTGAGAAGAGCTCATACGGTTTCAGACATTGTTCAGATGTTTTGTTGTGGTTGTGGTTTAATTGTGTGTGTGTGTGTGTGTGTGTATGTGTGTGTGTGTGTGTGT
>NW_015507252.1:52381-54858 GCF_001515645.1 Sinocyclocheilus grahami
GTCTAAACACGTGTGTGTGTGTGTGTGTGTGTGTGTGTGTGTGTCTCAGGCGCTCCAGCCGCACACGGGACCCGGACCCGGATAAGAGCTGCCAGTTCCTGATGGGTCAGGGTGAGTGTGACGTCCTCTGATCAGGAATGTGTTATACCGCGGTAAATCTGTCGGCTCTCAGCGCTGGTTTGTGTTGTTGACATGTGAGAGTGCTGCAGACACATGAGCGGTCGCGCCGTCACCAGACAAACATGCTGTTAGAGTTCACATGAGTTTAGCTGTGTACTGTTGCCAGGCACCGGCCTGATGCATTGCTGCGGACTGAGACTCTTTAAATGTGCTTCATGTGGCCACATGTGCATGACCTGTTTGTATTATTATTATTTTGACTAAGCTCAAAAATATGAATTAACACTAATAAATTCACTTCAACGTAAGGTTACATCAACAAAAGTAATTTTTAAGTATTCGATCACGTAGCGAAAAACTAGTGTTCTAAAAGTCTGAACATGTGTGCAGCTAACCCTAAAATAAGTAATGTACATTTATAAAATAAATACAAATAATAACATGCAGCAAAAATACTTTATATTATTTTATATAATTAAATATTATTTATAATTGCCCTATAAAGTAAATAATATTTACATATAAAATTAAAATAATAAATAAAAAAAACATAATAGTTTACATATTATTTTTGATTATTAAATATTATTTACAAATGACAAGTAATATAATAGCATATTTACTTATAAAAAGTAATGATAAACAAGTTTTGTATATACTTTTTTAGATAATTAAATATAGTTATGTCTAAATAACGATTTCAGTTGTAGTACATCTAGTACATTCAGTATATTTTAGTAGAGATGCCTTCATCCAAAGCAGCTTAGAAATGAGGAACACAACCCTGAGAAGAGCTCATACGGTTTCAGACATTGTTCAGATGTTTTGTTGTGGTTGTGGTTTAATTGTGTGTGTGTGTGTGTGTGTGTATGTGTGTGTGTGTGTGTGTTTCTCACAGGGATTAAAGTGTACATCGATCCGTTCACATACGAGGATCCGAACGAGGCAGTGAGGGAGTTCGCTAAAGAGATCGACGTGTCGTTTGTGAAGATCGAGGAGGTGATCGGTGCCGGTGAGAACCGTGTGTGTGATTGTTGAGCGCGGGTGTGGCGCGGGGCTCGTGTTTCTGCATCAACAGCAGTAATATAGGCCACACATACCTGATGAAAGCACTGCTCACGTTACGCTATTGTGTGTGTGTGAATCTGATAGTCTTCATATGTGTGTGTGTGTGCAGGTGAGTTCGGTGAGGTGTGTCGCGGCCGGCTCAAGGTTCCCGGGCGGAGAACTCGTCTGACCCCACATACACCAGCTCACTGGTGAGGACACACCAGCCACACCCTTCAATACATGCACTCAATGATAGTCCCGCCATCATTTCATTACATTTTTTGCAATCAAAATTACTTTATTTTGGTAATTTCCAGTAATTGTCCTGTCTTTGTTTTTATAAATATATTTTTTTGTTTGTTTTTAGTTTTTTTTGTTAAAGGTCTGACATAATTGTGGTAAATTAGAGTTCCAAATCCAAATTTGAGACAAATTTTTTATATTTTATTAATAATTAGTATATTACAATTTTGTATCATCTGATTTTGTAGTCGTAGGTTCCAGACTCTTTATTATAATTATGACACAACATTTACCACATTACATCTAACAGTAGATGTCCAATATTCATACATGACAGAACAAAAAACTAAATGCAGAAATCTTTATTTATTTATTTTCTATCTTACCAAATTCTGACACCGTTATTAAACAAGATAGTTATTTTTGTTATTTAGTATTTTTATTATTAAAATAAGAATGAAGAAGTAACTTTACAAACAGGACAAAGATAGAAATGAGATAAAGAGTGCTCTGAGTTTTTCAGGTAGGTTTAGTATTCATGTGTCACATGATGATGCTGGTGTTGTACGTGAGCGTCGGGGTTCGTAACGCTCAGAATCTCTGTCTGCGTCTCAGGGCGGGAAGATCCCGATCCGCTGGACGGCTCCTGAAGCCATCGCCTTCCGTAAGTTCACCTCGGCGTCAGACGTCTGGAGCTACGGCATCGTCATGTGGGAGGTGATGTCGTTCGGAGAGAGGCCGTACTGGGACATGAGCAACCAGGACGTGAGTGAGGTTTCAGAGCGCGGTATAATCTGACGGACGAGTGTGTTCTGAGCCGAGTGATGATGACGATGTGTGTTTGTGTGCAGGTGATCAACGCCATCGAGCAGGACTACCGCCTGCCTCCTCCCCCAGAATGCCCTGCGTCTCTGCACCAGCTGATGCTGGACTGCTGGCAGAAGGAGAGATCGTCTCGCCCGCGATTCTGTGCCATCGTCTCTGCCCTCGACCGACTGATACGCAACCCGGCCTCACTCAAGATCACCGGACGCATCCCAGACGGGTCAGTTTGTGTGTGTGTG
>NW_015507252.1:55824-56319 GCF_001515645.1 Sinocyclocheilus grahami
GAGAGAGTGTGTGTGAGAGAGTGAGAGTGTGTGTGTGTGTGTGTGTGTGTGTGTGTGTAACAGGAAGTGTTTGGGTGGGAGGCTGAAGTGGATGATAATCACCGTCACTGCTGCATCCTGCACTTTCCATTCTAAATGTGAACAGATGACAGCTGCTGAAATATTCCAGCCATCTATGAAACATCCGTACACACAAAACATGCTCCTTAAATTCAAGCAGTGTAAACAAGCACACCTACTGAACACACACACAAGTTTGGAATGAATAAAATATTTTAATGTTTCTGAAAGTCTCTTCTGCTCACCAAGTCAGCGTTTATTTGATCAGAAATGCAGCAAAAATTGTGAAATATTATTAGAATGTAAAACAGCAGTTTTCTATGTGAATATCTGTTAAGCTGTAATATATTCCTGTGATGTGCAGCTGTATTTTCAGCATCATTCCTCCAGTCTTCAGTGTCACATGATCTTCAGAAATCAGTATAATATGCTGAT
>NW_015507252.1:56638-60867 GCF_001515645.1 Sinocyclocheilus grahami
GAGAGAGTGTGTGTGTGTGTGTGTGAGAGAGTGTGTGTGAGAGAGTGAGAGTGTGTGTGTGTGTGTGTGTGTGTGTAACAGGAAGTGTTTGGGTGGGAGGCTGAAGTGGATGATAATCACCGTCACTGCTGCATCCTGCACTTTCCATTCTAAATGTGAACAGATGACAGCTGCTGAAATATTCCAGCCATCTATGAAACATCCGTACACACAAAACATGCTCTTTAAATTCAAGCAGTGTAAACAAGCACACCTACTGAACACACACACAAGTTTGGAATGAATAAAATATTTTAATGTTTCTGAAAGTCTCTTCTGCTCACCAAGGCAGCGTTTATTTGATCAGAAATGCAGCAAAAATTCTGAAATATTATTAGAATGTGAAACAGCTGTGTTCTATGTGAATATCTGTTAAGCTGTAATGTATTTCTGTGATGCGCAGCTGTATTTTCAGCATCATTCCTCCAGTCTTCAGTGTCACATGATCTTCAGAAATCAGTATAATATGCTGATCTGCTGCTCCAGAAACATTTCTTATTATTAGTGCACAATATTTTTGTGGAAACCGTGATACATTTAATTTTTCAGGATTCACAGATGAACACAAAGTTAAAAAGAACAGCATTTATTTGAAATAGAAATCTACTGTAACATTATAAATGTCTTAACTCTCACTTTTGATCAGTTTAATGCATCCTTCATGAATAAAAGCATTAATGTCTTCAAAAAAAAAAATACTCAAAACTTTTGAAAGTTAATAAAAAAATGTATTTGTATCATTTAAAAAGTGTATTTATTTATGTTTTTGATTGATTGATTTATGAAGGAACCACTTTATTGCTACATCATTAACATAACTGATTAAAGATTACTCCAAAAATACATTAGCATATGAAATGACATACTCTTGAGAAAACAGCACATGTATGATCTGTATAATTTGTGGACGTACAGTAGCGGCACACGGCTGGTGATGTCACTTCCTGTCCCTGAGTGCAGTGGCGTGTGTGATTGACGTGTGTGTGTGTGTGTGTGTGTGTGTGTGTGTGTGTGTGTCTCAGGCCGTCTCACCCTCTGCTGGACCTGCGTCCCCCGCCGCCTCTCTCTCACTGCAGCTCAGTGTCCGACTGGCTCCGGTCCATCAAGATGGAGCGATACGAGGACAGCTTCCTGCAGGCCGGATTCACCTCCATCCAGCTCGTCTCACACATCTCCACCGAGTGAGTCACGCCACCGTGCTGATAGTGGAATAATGACTAATTCATCAATTATCAAACTAATTCAATTTGCAGGCTTGTTAGCGTTAACTGAAATAAAAGTATTTTATTTCAGCTGATTGCCAAGGCAACATTTCTCATTTTCACTCAGCTTGACTTGTGTTAAAATAACTATGTATACACACAACAAAATTAAACCTTAAAATAAAAATAGAATGTAATCCAAAATATCTACAGCAGCTGCAGTGATCGACTGTTGTGCTTGTCCAGGGATCTTCTGCGGATCGGCGTGACTCTAGCGGGACACCAGAAGAAGATTCTGTCCAGCGTCCAGACGCTGCGGGTCCCCGGCGGCTCCCTGCGATACTGACGCTTCCCAGCAGTCCCTGCTTTTGCTACCAGCTCAGACTGATCGACCAATCACTGTGGAGCACCACAGAACCAGCCAATCAGGACAGAGACAGACATCTCTGAGGTTTATTCTCTTCGTTTCATTCAGACTGATGGATTCTTCTCGTTGGTCTCAGGAGCGTCTCGTGAAGAGACAGATGAGTGTTACATCAGAGACATTAGAGGAAGACGTGTTACATTCTGGGAGCTTAATTGGATCTTCACATTGAAGATTCAATATAATTATTATTATAATGTGAGATTATTTTGTAATTATTATTTTGTACGTATCAAAACAGAACAAATAATGACTGAATGTTTGTTTTGCAAAAGTACTGTGGGAGCTGTCAATCAAGCCAAGTGTAATCCGTGTGACCAATCACATTAAAGATCTGCATTGGCCCCTCCCAGAAGAGCTGCTGCTGTGTGTTTGTGTCTGTTTTACTGACCAATCAGCACAGCTTCTTAAAGACATCTAACATTAAAAACACTGGATTACTTAAAGGTGCAATAGGTGATTGTCTTCAGAAACATGTTTTGTTATGCTGGTTGACAGTCTGGATAGCAATCATTAAGTTGAGTGGTCTAAATGTATTTATCTGTATTTATATATTCTGTGGAAGGCGTGGGACCAAGAAATGTTCGTCCAATCAAAACGCTCGGTCCGAGTGTTTTAATTGGTTTTCCTACCTGCCTGTCAACGTATGTATTAGCATGCCTCCGCGCACCGGGTTCCTGCAGACAGATACGTCGTCAGCGCGTTCACGCACGCTGTGCAGACAAACATCAACAACCCCATCTTCCTTCCGGCTATTGTAGTACTTTTAAAGTTTTCTCACTGGTGAATGACACGTGATGTAGCCAGCGGTTCCCAATTCCAGTCCTCGCTTAGTTAACACACCCGATTCAGATCACCAGCTCGTTAGAAGTGAGCTACGTGCATGAACTGTGTTCCGATCGATATGATCCCTACACAGTGTTCATTGCTCCCTCCTCCCTGCGCGGGGGAAATCCGTTGAAGTTTACTTCACTTCGGAACATGGGCTGTAATTGGGAACCGGTGATGTAGCCTATTGTAGTAATGTTGTCTCTGGTCTGTGAGCGTAAATGCGTTCAGGGGGCGTGGCTTTGGACGACGATTGCAGAGAGGGTGGGACATTCGCTTTCAGTGCTATCAGGCTAAAGTTAGCATTTTCCAAGATCTGCTACTGCACCTTTCACTGTGAAACATAACCACTAAATAGAACAACAATTTAAACTAAATACTCAAATGTCTCATTTTTAAAAACCATGCCTAAATGAAGTAATGTTTTGTTGTTTTTAACTGTAGAAATGCAGCTTGTGCGAGTGCGTGAGCGAGCGAGTGCATGTGAGTGTGTGAGTGCGAGCGTGTGCATGTGAGTGCGTGTGCGAGTGCATGCGAGCGTGTGCATGTGAGTGTGTGAGTGCGAGTGCGAGCGTGTGCATGTGAGTGTGTGAGTGCGAGTGCATGTGAGTGTGAGTGCATGTGAGTGTGTGAGTGCGAGCGTGTGCATGTGAGTGCGAGTGCATGTGAGTGTGCGAGTGCGAGCATGTGAGTGTGTGAGCGTGCGAGTGTGTGACTGTGAGCGAGTGCATGTGAGTGTGTGAGCGTGCGAGTGTGTGAGTGTGAGCGAGTGCATGTGAGTGTGTGAGTGTGAGCGAGTGCATGTGAGTGTGTGAGCGTGCGAGTGTGTGAGTGCGAGTGTGTGCATGTGAGTGTGTGAGCGTGCGAGTGTGTGAGTGTGCATGTGAGGGCATGTGTGTGAGCCGGTGCATGCGAGTGTGCATGTGAGCGTGCGAGTGTGTGCATGTGAGTGAGTGAGCGTGCGAGTGTGTGCGTGTGAGCGTGTGAGTGTGTGCATGTGAGTGTGTGTGTGAGCGACTGCATGTGAGTGTGAGCGTATGGTCGAACAAATGATCTGGCTACACAATAGAGATAACAACAGAAATTAATGTAAATTAAATTTCTCACATAATTTATATGTCCTTAGTCCTAAGTTTTTAGTCCTGACAAGCTACAACAGATTGTTCTCTGTTTTTACATGAATCTTTAGTGCTTTTCATACTGTCGCTTTTCGGCACATTGCATGGCAGGGCTCGTGAAATCCGGCGCTGTTGTGTTTTCCAGTCGGGCTACCAATATGTGTCTGAAATAGTGATATAAATCCCTTCCTTGATTTGCGTTGCTCATTCATAGTAGGGGTGAAACCATATGAGTTTAAACTTCTGATATAGGGTTTTCTGAGCGCACACATCTGAAGCACACGCACAGAAAGCGGCTGTCGCAGCATGCGAGCACTAAACTAAGCTCTCATTCACACACAAGCTTACGTTAAAAACACACAAGAGTTACAAAAACAGTGGGTTTTGTCTGTGAAGGTAAACAGCTGGGAAATAAATCGCATGTTTATTTTAGATCTAAACAGTATTCTGTGTTCGGACAAAGACAAAGGCAGAACAGTTAGCATGTTTTGCTCAAACTTTCTCCATGGCATTAGAGCTGCTACACCGTTGTCGCTTGCGAAATCAAATGACGGCGCCGTTGGTGGAAACTTACAGATTAAGGGGCGGTGATATTATAATGAGATCTTTGCCACGTCA
>NW_015507252.1:62307-64171 GCF_001515645.1 Sinocyclocheilus grahami
GCATGTGAGTGTGTGAGCGTGCGAGTGTGTGAGTGCGAGTGTGTGCATGTGAGTGTGTGAGCGTGCGAGTGTGTGAGTGCGAGTGTGTGCATGTGAGTGTGTGAGCGTGCGAGTGTGTGAGTGTGCATGTGAGGGCATGTGTGTGAGCCGGTGCATGCGAGTGTGCATGTGAGCGTGCGAGTGTGTGCATGTGAGTGAGTGAGCGTGCGAGTGTGTGCGTGTGAGCGTGTGAGTGTGTGCATGTGAGTGTGTGTGTGAGCGACTGCATGTGAGTGTGAGCGTATGGTCGAACAAATGATCTGGCTACACAATAGAGATAACAACAGAAATTAATGTAAATTAAATTTCTCACATAATTTATATGTCCTTAGTCCTAAGTTTTTAGTCCTGACAAGCTACAACAGATTGTTCTCTGTTTTTACATGAATCTTTAGTGCTTTTCATACTGTCGCTTTTCGGCACATTGCATGGCAGGGCTCGTGAAATCCGGCGCTGTTGTGTTTTCCAGTCGGGCTACCAATATGTGTCTGAAATAGTGATATAAATCCCTTCCTTGATTTGCGTTGCTCATTCATAGTAGGGGTGAAACCATATGAGTTTAAACTTCTGATATAGGGTTTTCTGAGCGCACACATCTGAAGCACACGCACAGAAAGCGGCTGTCGCAGCATGCGAGCACTAAACTAAGCTCTCATTCACACACAAGCTTACGTTAAAAACACACAAGAGTTACAAAAACAGTGGGTTTTGTCTGTGAAGGTAAACAGCTGGGAAATAAATCGCATGTTTATTTTAGATCTAAACAGTATTCTGTGTTCGGACAAAGACAAAGGCAGAACAGTTAGCATGTTTGGCTCAAACTTTCTCCATGGCATTAGAGCTGCTACACCGTTGTCGCTTGCGAAATCAAATGACGGCGCCGTTGGTGGAAACTTACAGATTAAGGGGCGGTGATATTATAATGAGATCCCTTTGCCACGTCACCAAGGGAGCGAAATCAGACGCACTTGTTTTCTCAGACGCTTGCAGAAAAAGGCATACCAAAGCAAAGTCTTTTTCACGTTTGCTTGGTTGGTAGATGCACCGGAGACCTGATTATAGCACTTACAACCTGGAAAAGTCAGATTTTCATGATATGTCACCTTTCAATAATATGTGTTAAATAATAAAGAACCCTTTTTTTTTTTTTTGCTCATCCGAAAAATGTTACAATCGGTGGCTCAGAATCTGTAATATGATCCGAGTGATCCGTTGACTCTCTTGAGTTATTTGAAGAAAAAATACAGTCACTGAAGTTTTCTTGATCATGCTGATTTGTCCGCAGTGAAGTTCAGCCGATGTCTTTTTTTTTAAATTCGGGCTAGTTAAATTCATTTTGGGACACCACAATCTGAAGAATATCTGCCGAAGGAATTTTTTAATTATGCGAGCCCTGCGTGGAAACCAATGTGGGTTTATTTGACAGACAAACACAATGGTTGTGCCCAGTTTTTAAAGACAACGGGAGGATTTTAAGTTCAGGGGTCTGTTGCGATCGCTCTCCTTCTGTATTTACAGCAGCACACAGAAGCGGATTCAGTGACGTCAGTGTGAACTGGAAACACTCTGGTTACTGACGTAACCTCGGTTCCCTGAGATAAGGGAACAAGTGTTGTGTATGGGGAAACTCCTGTTTACACTGATACTGTAGCCTGATTTGTTCACATTTGTGTAGCTGCACAAACCAATGGCCAGCACCTATATAAGCGCCATTTCATCAGAATCATTCGACTAAAGCGACAGTCATCGATTCGCGTGCAGCTTGTAGCACGGCAAGTGACACAACGCTCGTTCCCTTATCTCAGGGAACCGAGGTTACGTCAGT
>NW_015507252.1:64923-70103 GCF_001515645.1 Sinocyclocheilus grahami
GCATGTGAGTGTGTGAGCGTGCGAGTGTGTGAGTGCGAGTGTGTGCATGTGAGTGTGTGAGCGTGCGAGTGTGTGAGTGTGAGCGAGTGCATGTGAGTGTGTGAGCGTGCGAGTGTGTGAGTGTGCATGTGAGGGCATGTGTGTGAGCCGGTGCATGCGAGTGTGCATGTGAGCGTGCGAGTGTGTGCATGTGAGTGAGTGAGCGTGCGAGTGTGTGCGTGTGAGCGTGTGAGTGTGTGCATGTGAGTGTGTGTGTGAGCGACTGCATGTGAGTGTGAGCGTATGGTCGAACAAATGATCTGGCTACACAATAGAGATAACAACAGAAATTAATGTAAATTAAATTTCTCACATAATTTATATGTCCTTAGTCCTAAGTTTTTAGTCCTGACAAGCTACAACAGATTGTTCTCTGTTTTTACATGAATCTTTAGTGCTTTTCATACTGTCGCTTTTCGGCACATTGCATGGCAGGGCTCGTGAAATCCGGCGCTGTTGTGTTTTCCAGTCGGGCTACCAATATGTGTCTGAAATAGTGATATAAATCCCTTCCTTGATTTGCGTTGCTCATTCATAGTAGGGGTGAAACCATATGAGTTTAAACTTCTGATATAGGGTTTTCTGAGCGCACACATCTGAAGCACACGCACAGAAAGCGGCTGTCGCAGCATGCGAGCACTAAACTAAGCTCTCATTCACACACAAGCTTACGTTAAAAACACACAAGAGTTACAAAAACAGTGGGTTTTGTCTGTGAAGGTAAACAGCTGGGAAATAAATCGCATGTTTATTTTAGATCTAAACAGTATTCTGTGTTCGGACAAAGACAAAGGCAGAACAGTTAGCATGTTTTGCTCAAACTTTCTCCATGGCATTAGAGCTGCTACACCGTTGTCGCTTGCGAAATCAAATGACGGCGCCGTTGGTGGAAACTTACAGATTAAGGGGCGGTGATATTATAATGAGATCCCTTTGCCACGTCACCAAGGGAGCGAAATCAGACGCACTTGTTTTCTCAGACGCTTGCAGAAAAAGGCATACCAAAGCAAAGTCTTTTTCACGTTTGCTTGGTTGGTAGATGCACCGGAGACCTGATTATAGCACTTACAACCTGGAAAAGTCAGATTTTCATGATATGTCACCTTTCAATAATATGTGTTAAATAATAAAGAACCCTTTTTTTTTTTTTTGCTCATCCGAAAAATGTTACAATCGGTGGCTCAGAATCTGTAATATGATCCGAGTGATCCGTTGACTCTCTTGAGTTATTTGAAGAAAAAATACAGTCACTGAAGTTTTCTTGATCATGCTGATTTGTCCGCAGTGAAGTTCAGCCGATGTCTTTTTTTTTAAATTCGGGCTAGTTAAATTCATTTTGGGACACCACAATCTGAAGAATATCTGCCGAAGGAATTTTTTAATTATGCGAGCCCTGCATGGAAACCAATGTGGGTTTATTTGACAGACAAACACAATGGTTGTGCCCAGTTTTTAAAGACAACGGGAGGATTTTAAGTTCAGGGGTCTGTTGCGATCGCTCTCCTTCTGTATTTACAGCAGCACACAGAAGCGGATTCAGTGACGTCAGTGTGAACTGGAAACACTCTGGTTACTGACGTAACCTCGGTTCCCTGAGATAAGGGAACAAGTGTTGTGTATGGGGAAACTCCTGTTTACACTGATACTGTAGCCTGATTTGTTCACATTTGTGTAGCTGCACAAACCAATGGCCAGCACCTATATAAGCGCCATTTCATCAGAATCATTCGACTAAAGCGACAGTCATCGATTCGCGTGCAGCTTGTAGCACGGCAAGTGACACAACGCTCGTTCCCTTATCTCAGGGAACCGAGGTTACGTCAGTTCCCTTTCGAACGTTCTCTCACGTTGTGTATGGGGAACACATCAATCACGCCATGTTACGGGCAGATATAGAACTACCCGCTCTGCAAGTCCAGTCTAGGAGAACTTAATTAAGGACTCTAAAGAACATGAGCCAAACTGACTCCCAAGCACTGCTGAGGACTACAGATATAACTATTTCCACCCTCGGGGAAAATAAGCAACTAAATAGACAAAATAGTCTAAATTGTAGAATCTAGCAAAAGTGGACGGCGACGACCAGCCGGCGGCCGCACAAATCTCACTTTTAGAAATTCCACTGGACCACACCCAGGAGGAGGCCATTCCTCTGGTGGAGTGGTCCCTCACCCCTATGGGGCATTGCAAGCCTTCTGAGGCATAAGCCAAGGCTATAGCATCTACTATCCAGCGGGAAAGTCTCTGCTTCTTAACCGGCAGCCCTTTACAGCGGCCTCTGAAGCAGACAAACAGCTGCTCTGATTGTCTGAAAAGACCAGAGCGCTCAATGTACACTCTAAGGAGCCTCACTGGGCAGAGTGGACTGGGACCCTGCTCGCCGTCTGCAGCGGGGAGCGCTAGAAGGGTAATAACCTGAGCTCTGAACAGAGTTGAGAGCACCTTAGGTACATAACCGTGTCTTGGCTTAAGGACGACCTTACAGTCGTCAGGCCCAAACTCCAGACAGGAAGCACTGACTGACAGTGCCTGCAAGTCACCCACTCGCTGGCTGGCCGGCCGCTACACATCTTTATTGGCCAGGGCTGAGGTAGTCCTGCAGGGCTTGGATGGATGCGCTGCGCTGCGCAGGCTTTCAGACCGAGGGCGGATGGTGGACACAGATGGGCGGTGACCGCCTTTTCCAGAGGGTGAAGTCCGCTGTATCCTCTCTCTTCCACGCCGTCAACGGTGGTGAGAGCAGCTGAAGTGGAGTGGTCCCTCACCCCTATGGGGCATTGCAAGCCTTCTGAGGCATAAGCCAAGGCTATAGCATCTACTATCCAGCGGGAAAGTCTCTGCTTCTTAACCGGCAGCCCTTTACAGCGGCCTCTGAAGCAGACAAACAGCTGCTCTGATTGTCTGAAAAGACCAGAGCGCTCAATGTACACTCTAAGGAGCCTCACTGGGCAGAGTGGACTGGGACCCTGCTCGCCGTCTGCAGCGGGGAGCGCTAGAAGGGTAATAACCTGAGCTCTGAACAGAGTTGAGAGCACCTTAGGTACATAACCGTGTCTTGGCTTAAGGACGACCTTACAGTCGTCAGGCCCAAACTCCAGACAGGAAGCACTGACTGACAGTGCCTGCAAGTCACCCACTCGCTGGCTGGCCGGCCGCTACACATCTTTATTGGCCAGGGCTGAGGTAGTCCTGCAGGGCTTGGATGGATGCGCTGCGCTGCGCAGGCTTTCAGACCGAGGGCGGATGGTGGACACAGATGGGCGGTGACCGCCTTTTCCAGAGGGTGAAGTCCGCTGTATCCTCTCTCTTCCACGCCGTCAACGGTGGTGAGAGCAGCTGAAGAGGATGAGCTTGCACGTGCCGAATAGGGGGTGCGCCACGTCTTGGACAGTTCTTCGTGAGCTGCAGGCAAGAATGGAGTGGGCCACTGGTGTGAAGATTGCTGACGGCATCCTTTCAGGAACCACTCATCGAGCAGGCCATGGGCGGGCTCAACCGGGGCCAACCACTCCAAGCCGATATCCTCCCTCGCCTTAGAAAGAACGTTCAGCCGTGCTGAGTGAGAACAGGGCGGGGCGTTGTGATCTTCGCCGGAACACTCCCACTCTTCTGTATCCGACGCCGTCAAAGACCTATCGAGTTGTCGAAGGCAATCTCTTCCTCCGAGGCGCCAAAGGAAATCAAGCTGCTTGCAGCAGAAGAGGGGCATTCGGTGAGGCGCGGGGAGGGCGGGGCACGCTGACACTGAGCCGACGTGACATCGCTTGAACCCGCTGTCAGAATCCCACTGCTCCGCTTTTTCTTTCTCTCCGGGGAGAGAGGAAACAGGAGAGCAGAGAGGACCACCTTCATTAAAAAAGGTGATCCGCGAGCGAAGACTGGTGAGGCTCATGTTCCTGCAATGTGAGCATGTACCCCCAGCGAGCGCAGCCTCTGCGTGGGCGATGCCCAGACAGACAACGCACTCACAGGGATCCCTGCACGAGTCACACTCGCGGCACGACATTTGAAACAACTCGCGCTGGAAATTATTATTTTTTGCCGGATAGCCGCAGGGGAAGGCGTCCGCGCCGCTTCTTCCACTGCCGGGGCTTCTTTCGACGGCTGCGAGCAGAGAGAGCTTCTTTTCCTCCTTCGGCTTCTTCCGTCCAGTGTCAGCGAAAAGATGATCCTCATCTCTGAAGGAGAATGATTCTGATGAATTGGCGCTTATATAGGGGTTGGCTCCGCCCATTCTGGTGGGCTGGAGCACCATTGGTTCATGCAGCTAAACAAACGTGAATAAATCAGGCTTCAGTATCAGTGTAAACGGGAGTTTCCCCATACACAACGTGAGAGAATGTTTGAAAGGGAACTGAAGTCAGTTCTCTTCTGTAACCACAACTAAACTGCATTTCAGGACGCTCCCGCTGCTTTCAGTCTCTCGTCAAATAAATCCTGATTATAAATCAGACACATGAGGAACATAAACTCGCAGGCGCGATCTCAGTGCAGCTGTGTGACAAACAGCAAACCTCCCATCATGCCGAGTGATTCAGTTACAGTGTCAGTGTGCGTGTTTATGTTCTCAGATGATTTTTTAATATCAGTCGGATGTTCTGGTGCTTCAGGTTTATCTTACAGAGTCAGAAAGAAACAAAGTGGAGGTTTGATTACTGTACAGTGTTTGAGTTTGAGAGGATTTTAATGTGTTTGTGTGTTTTAGAGACTCGCGTTCAGTCAGGCGATCCCATCTGTGAGGAAGATCTTTCAGATGATCTGGGCTTATAATAATCAAATTCACATCTATTATTTAAGAACACACGCATGAATACTGTGCATCTGCTAGAAACACGGGTTAAACTGTTTATTTCTTCTTGAAATTTGGTGGATGTTTTTCATTTAGGGACCTGAATATGCATGCAAAGTTTCAGTGCATAGATGTGTTTTGGAAAGGCGGAACAAACTTTTTCACATTTCTACAGACTCCCCCACTGACCCTCATTAGTTTCCATATAATTTGCCAACATTCAACACTGAAAAACAGCAAAGATAAGACTGCGGAAGATACTCATACTTACAACATCCCGTTTAATCCACATAGTGTCTGACTCTGTGTGTGTGTGTGTGTGTGTGTGTGTGTGTGTGTGTGTGTGTGTGTG
>NW_015507252.1:70191-74543 GCF_001515645.1 Sinocyclocheilus grahami
TGTGTGTATGTGTGTGTGTGTGTTTGTGTGTGTTTGTGAATGTAAACGGATGAGCGTATGGAAAGATCTGACAGACAGGCAGAGAGACAGACACATGCAGCGCTAATTGAAAACTGCTGCTGAAACCACAAAAGTCGTGTTTGACATGACGAGAGACTGTTTGAACCATGACTTGTGTGTGTGTGTGTGTGTGTGTGAGAGAGAGAGATTCCATTCTTCTCACTCCCCACTTGACCTCTGACCTTGACTCCCTGTGAACCCCTTCAGTTTCACACCCACTGTGTATATGCGTGAGTGTGTGTGTGTGTGTGTGTGTGTGTGTGTGTGTTTTTGTGGCAAATGAGGACATACATTTGTATAATGACAAAGGTATGACATAGGTATTACAAGGAGAAGGTGACTTTTCAGGACATTACCCCATGTCCCCACACACACTCTCACACAAACACACTCACACACACACACACAAACACACACACACACACACACACTCTCACATAAACACACTCACACACACACTCACACACACTCTCACACAAACACACTCACACACAAACACACTCACACAAACACACTCACACACACACACTCTCACACAAACACACAAACACACACACACACACACACACTCTCACACAAACACACTCACACACACTCTCACACACACTCACACTCACACACTCACTCGCACAAACACACACACTCTCACACAAAAACACACACTCACACAAATACACACACACACACACTCTCTCTCTCTCACACTCACTCACTCACTCAAACACACACACACTCACACAAACACACTCACACACAAACACACACACACTCACACAAACACACTCACACACAAACACACACATTCACACACTGTCTCGAGGTTTCCATCAAAATCTTCTTTTCCTCTCGAGTAGGTCTGTAACACTAGAGTTATTATAGTTAAGTAACACCATAAAAAAACATTTTCATTACTGACATTAACTGAAAAGCATTAACTGAAATAAAAGAAAAGAAAACTTCAGCTTATTTTATTCCAGCAAGATGTCAAGACAGAATTTCTCATTTTCATGTAGTTTATCTTGATGTACTAAAACAACTCAAACTAAATAAACTAAAACCAATAAATAAAAGCAACAAAGAAATAACATAGAAATACACTACCAGTCAAAAGTGTTTGAACGGTAAGATTTTTTATGTTTTTTGAAAGTCTCTTCTGCTCATAAAGGCTGCATTTATTTGATCCGAAATACAGTAAAAACTGTAAAAATTGTGAAATATTATTACGATGTAAAACAGCTGTGTTGTCTGTGAATCTCTGTTAAACTGTAATGTATTTCTGTGATGCGCAGCTGTATTTTCAGCATCATTCCTCCAGTCTTCAGTGTCACATGATCTTCAGAAATCAGTATAATATGCTGCTTTATTAGAAACATTTCTGATTATTATTATTATTATTTAAAACTTTATATAATTTTGTCAGGATTCTTTGATGAATAGAAAGATCCAAAGATCAGCATTTATCTGAAATAAAAAGCTTTTGTAACATTATACGCTCTAGCATTCAGAAGCTTGGAGTCAGTATCATTTGAGTTTTTTTGGGAAAGAGACTTCTTTAAAACACATTAAAAGTCTTACTGTTCAAAAGCGTTTGACTGGTAGTGTATATTTATAAAAAATGACAAAACACAACAAAACTAAAATGAAAGTGAAAACAGTTTAAATATAAAAAGAAAAAATCTAATTCAAAATATGAAAACTCAATGATACTAGAGTAACAAATACAGTAAAAACTGTAAAAATTGTGAAATATTATTGCGATGTAAAACAGCTGTTTTCTCTGTGAATCTCTGTTAAACTGTAATGTATTTCTGTGATGCGCAGCTGTATTTTCAGCATCATTCCTCCAGTCTTCAGTGTCACATGATCTTCAGAAATCAGTATAATATGCTGATCTATTAGAAACATTTCTGATTATTATTATTATTATTTAAAACTTTATATAATTTTGTCAGGATTCTTTGATGAATAGAAAGATCCAAAGATCAGCATTTATCTGAAATAAAAAGCTTTTGTAACATTACACGCTCTAGCATTCAGAAGCTTGGAGTCAGGATCATTTGAGTTTTTTGGGAAAGAGACTTCTTTAAAACACATTAAAAGTCTTACTGTTCAAAAGCGTTTGACTGGTAGTGTATATTTATAAAAAATGACAAAACACAACAAAACTAAAATGAAAGTGAAAACAGTTTAAATATAAAAAGAAAAAATCTAATTCAAAATATGAAAACTCAATGATACTAGAGTAACACACACACACACACACACGTGCTCTCGTGGGTCAGCTGGGCTCTGATTCATTGGTTAGCAGCTGTCGGGGTCAGGCTGGTTAACCCCAGAGGTCGTGACCTCTGACATCAGTGTGGAAGAATCTCTGTCACTCGTGAGGAGTTTGGTTAATTTCATTAACTTCATCTGAGTCCCAAGAATCTTGCAAAGGCAAACTACACAACTTGATAAAGATTTGGATTCATTGGTTAGCAGCTGTCGGGGTCAGGCTGGTTAACCCCAGAGGTCGTGACCTCTGACATCAGTGTGGAAGAATCTCTGTCACTCGTGAGGAGTTTGCGCTCCGGCCGTCTCAGTGACAACACAATGACACTGCGTCTCACGTCAATACAGCAGAAGAAAGATGGAAGTTTGCAAACATTTAGAGTATATTGAAATGATCAACCATTATAAACCAACAACGGGGTTGGCAAAGCAATGCAAGTGCTGACTGGTTACTGCCATGAGCTATATATCACTGCGGTATTTAGGAAAAAACATTCAGAAATTCATTTATATGTGGAAATCTGACGGTCAGTACTAGAACTGTCTCACATGATATATTTCAAATAATCATATCATTATTGTAATGCATCATTCGTCATTATATCTTATAATATGTTGTAGAAATATGTATAAAATTGATTTAAACTCAGATGTAAAAGTGTAAAATATACTGAGAATGTCATTAAAATCACTCACATAATTAGGGCAAAATTCAAAAATTTGAAACAGCAAAGTGAGGATATATAATGTTTTTGGTTTGGTTAATTTCATTAACTTCATCTGAGTCCCAAGAATCTTGCAAAGGCAAACTACACAACTTGATAAAGATTTGGTCTAAAGTGTTTATTGTATATTTATTGAATAACTTTGTTCCTAGAGATTAGTGTTATTAATTTGACAGTGGAGCAGAAACTGAGCTCATATTGACTCGGAGGCTTTATTAGTGATCAGAGAGTGTGTGGTTGGGAACAGTGTTATATTACTGTCATTCACATACTGTTCGAATGTTTTAATATTTTCAATTATTTTAGTTTTATATTTTCTCTTTTCATTTTAATTTCAGGTTTTATTTTTTTATTTTTTTTTGTGATTTTTTTAAATAAGTTTTTTGGTTTCTGCATCTCATCAAGCTTATGTTATTTATGTCTTATGTTATTTTATAAATATATTCTACACTTATCTGTTGAAATAAATCACGGTTTAAGAGGAAGAGCTGCTAAACCGCTCCGTCTGTCTGTCTTCAGCAGCGCTCACCTGTAAAATCTGCTTTCCTGTTTTTTCATTCTTTCATTCCGGTGTTTTTTCTCTCTTTCCTGCCCTGTGGAATGTCTCTCTCTCTCTCACACACACACACACACACACACACCTGGGCTCTCAGGTAATGAAGGTGGCTGTCAGTCAGCGTGTGATTGGCTGAGAGATAAACTCACTGAGAGTCATGTGACTTCCTTCTGCTGTTTCCATAATGACATCAATTAAGAACAGATCCGGCTCACGAGACACCCAATACACACACACACACACACACAGATGCAGGAAGCTCTTCTGGATTTGTGATCCTGTGTGTGATTGACAGGAGGATTGTGGGTGTGTAATTATATTGATGTCTGTTACATGTCAGAGTGACGTGTGTGTGTGTTCAGTCATTGCTGTTATTAGTGTCATTTAAGTAAATTATTTGATTTGAGCTCTAACACACTCCTCTCAGCTTTCTAACGTCTTTAACACACTGTATGTGACTCTGTGTGTGTGTGTGTGTGTGTGTGTGATCCACAGAAACGTGACCTCTGACCCTCTGGAAGCTCTTGCAGAGCCGTGCAGACGGTAGCGAGAGACCAGACGAATCTGATTAAACCAGGTGAAATGTTTGAGGAGAAACTCAGACCTCCTGAACACTGCAGTAATGCACTCCAGATACACTCAGAGTGTGTGTGTATGTGTGTGTGTATGATTATCACAGGAGTGTGTGTGTGTGTGTGTGTGTGTGTGTGTGTGTGGGGGGGGGGGGGGGGGAGTTCCTG
>NW_015507252.1:74870-94093 GCF_001515645.1 Sinocyclocheilus grahami
GTGTGTGTGTGTGTGTGAGAGAGATAGAGAGTGTGTGTGTGAGATAGAGAGTGTGTGTGTGTGTGAGAGAGGGATAGAGAGTGTGTGTTTGTATGTGCGAGTGAGAGAGAGAGATAGAGAGTGTGTGTGTGTGTGTGTGTGTGTGAGTGAGCGAGTGTGTGTATGTATGTGTGTGTGTGAGAGAGATAGAGTGTGTGTGTGTGTGTGAGCGAGTGAGTGTATGTGTGTGGAGGAGGGAGTGTTTATACTGTGAGTCTATAAAAGATGCTGCTTACATTTGAGGGGAAAGTCCAACCACATTTGAGCTGTTCAGTACGCATCATGTGTGTGTGTGTGTGTGTGTGTGTGTGCTGAAGTCATTCCAGTTGTGTTACTGCTCCACACAAACACACACTCACAGGGTGTTGGCAGTAGTTGAAACGCATGGGTTTTGGGAATCATCACATATATATTTATATATTCATTCTAAACACGTGTTTTCTTTCCTCCTAATGACGGCTCTTCATCTGCTTCTCATTCTCTCTCATGCTGTTTCTCATTAGTTTGAGTGTTTGCTTTTTTAAAATGTCGAACTGCTCACATCGAAATGTATGAAAGCATTTGAATTTAAGTTTGTGAAACTCAAAAATATAATGATGAAGTTTATAATGATAAAGTTTGGAATTTCTGAGAATAATAACAATAACAACAATAATAATTAATATTATTACTATGAATCAATAAGAAGAGGTTATTTTATTTCCCCTTGTGACTTTTAACCTTTGACCTCTGCAGGGAGGGGCTTGAGCTCATGCATCCTGTTGGGCGTCACAGCAGCAGTTTTCACTTCCTGCAGCTCGCTTCCTGTCTCTATAAACGTGTGTGTGTGTGTGTGTGTGTGTGTGTGTGTGTGTGTGTGTGTGTACCATATCGATCACAAGTGCAGTATGGAGTGCCACAAGGCTCAGTACTAGGACTGTTACTCTTCACGCTTTACATGTGACCCTTGGGAGATATCATCAGGAAACACGGTGTTAGCTTTCACTGTTATGCTGATGATACTCAGCTCTATATTTCTTTAGTCGATATAAAAAACTGGATGATGAGTAATTTCTTACTGCTAAATTCTGAAAAAACAGAGGTGTTAATAAAGGTGGCTTGACTTGTGTGTTTGTGAGTGTGCTGAACACTCAGCAGATCCATCAGGAGCATTTGTCTCTTCTTATCTCTCTGCCTCATGAAACACACACACACACACACTAGGGTACAGAATGAGATGAGTGGTAGTGATCTGCTGTTCATCTGTCAACACTGTGTGTGTGTGTGAGTGTGTGTGTGTGTGTGTGAGTGTGAAGAGTGTGTGTGTGTGTGTGAGTGTGTGTGTGTGTGTGAGTGTGTGTGTGTGAGTGTGAAGAGTGTGTGTTGATTTTCTCAGCAGATCAGTGAATGTGAACACTGCCGTCTGACTGAACAAAGCTCATCAGTGACTGATCTCTGATTTATGAAGTTTGACATTAACAGGTTCCTGATGATGTGAAACTCTCTGTACACTGCAGTGATCCATGCTCTTCCTCAGTATTTCTCTCTTGTTTACCAGCACAAACATCTAAAGATTCTTAAATCAAGATACATTTACCGGAGATTCAATAAGAACTTACAGAGAATAAGTCATCTGGTTTTCTGAGAAATTTATCAAAATGAAGTGAGTTTATGATCCATTTATCAGAAAACAAGGCGTATAATATCTTCTGTCATTTTGCATCTCCAGTAAATGTATCTTGATTTATGACTCTTTAGACGTTTACACTGGAAAACAAGAGAGAACCACTGATGAAGAGCAGCAGTCACTGCAGTGTAACAGTCCTCTACAACTATTTTATCATTGTTTATATAATCGGAAGTATACTCTGGCCAAAACCCGCTTCTGAAATTAAAACAATATTACTGGAATGAAAACACGAGCGGAGCTGAATTCTTATCTGCTGAGTGTGTTT
Source organism: Sinocyclocheilus grahami (assembly GCF_001515645.1). Taxonomy (NCBI): domain Eukaryota; kingdom Metazoa; phylum Chordata; class Actinopteri; order Cypriniformes; family Cyprinidae; genus Sinocyclocheilus; species Sinocyclocheilus grahami. The sequence continues at coordinate 76,844 of NW_015507252.1, forward strand.
GTGCGTGTGTGTGTGTGTGTGTGTGTATGTCAGTGAGTGTGTGTGTGTGTCTATGTGTGTGTGTGTGTGTGTGTGTGTGTGTGTGTGTTTGAGTGTGTGTAAAGTGTGGTGTTTGTGAGAGAAAAAACTCTCTAAAGATTGAAATCTACAGACGCAAACAGATAAAGTGCTAAACAAAAGAGATGTTTTCTTTTCAGTAGTATGAAATGAAGTGTTATGAAAAGCCAAAAAGCCCCAAAACTGACCAGTGCATGAAAAGTGTTTTTGCCTGTTAGTGTCTCGCCTTAAAAATATCTAAAAATATGATGCAATCTCTTGATTCTTATGAGTTCATCAAACAAGTTCAGCTGTAACAAACACACTGTATTTTTCAAAGTTGTAAATAAAACAAAGATTATTAGAGTATCTTTTACAAGAGAATACTATTTCAGTTTGTCTCCTTATTTCATTGTAATAATTTATGAACTCTTCTAGCGATTTCCTGAAGATTGTTTCAAACTCGATCCTACACCAAATATTTTTCAGTACATGAAGCTGCTGTTATAAATGGATTCAGGTGTAGTTTAGTTCAGTATTTAGAGTTGTTTTCAGCTTGTGATTCATTGCAGGATCAGTCAGAGCAGCGTCTCTGTTTTATTTACATGATCTCTGTGTTTGGCCCTCACTCGTCCTGCTCTGGCGTCTGACTCGCCCCAGTAATCTGATCGCGTTCCTCCATGATTTCTCCTCCTCCGTGTCTATTTAAGAGCAGATATGACCTCAAGCTTCTCTCTGAATGATACAGCACACAGTGAGCGCTGTTGATTGTGTGTGTGTGTGTGTGTGTGTGTGAGAGAGTGTACGTGTTTTTGTGACAAATGAGGACATACATTTGTATAATGACAAAGGTATGACAGGTATTATAAGGAGAAGGTGACTTTTCAGGACATTACCCCATGTCCCCACTTTTCAAAACACTTATAAATCACACAGAATGGAGTGTATTGAAAATCTGAAATAGCAGAAAGTCTCCTGTGAGGGGTAGGTTTAGGGGTAGGGTTGGTGTAGGGCAATAGAATATACGGTCTGTACAGTATAAAAACCATTACACCTATGGAGAGTCCCCATAAACCAAAAAAACAAACCTGTGTGTCTGTGTGTGTGTGTGCGTGCGTGTGTGTGAGTGTGGGTAGGGTTGGTGTAGGGCAATAGAATATACGGTCTGTACAGTATATAAACCATTACGCCTATGGAGAGTCCCCACTTTTCACAAAAACAAACCTGTGTGAGTGAGTGAGTGTGTGTGTGTGTGTGTGTGTGTGTCTGTGAGTGAGTGTGTGAGTGAGTGAGAGAGTGTGTATGTGTGTGTGTGTGTGTGTTTTGATAGTTGCAGCTCGTCTCTCTCTGCTTCATTTGAGAGGAGATCAACAAACTGCTCACCATCGGTTTCCACTAAACAAAACACTCATTCACTGCTCGAGCTCTGCTTTATTCTGCTCCTCACATCCTCACACTCTTTCATCAACTCTATTCAGTCATTAATATGTTTTCATCAGCATTTGAACTAATGAATGAAGGCCTGATCTGAATCTGATCCTCAGCGTTATGAGTCTGACCTCTGCTGGACAAACACGAGACACACACAAAATAATTTTATTAGTCAAGGATGCATTAAATTGATCAAAAGTTACAGTAAAGACATAATGTTACAGTAGATTTCTATTTCAAATAAATGCTGTTCTTCTGAACTTTCTGTTCATCTGTGAATCCTGAAAAATAAAATGCATCACAGTTTCCACAGAAATATTGTGCAGCACAACTGTGTTCAACATTGATAATAATCAGAAATGCTTCTCGAGCAGCAGATCAGCATATTATACTGATTTCTGAAGATCATGGTGATGCCGGAGGTTGAGCTTTGATGACGTTGTGTGTGTAAGAACACGAGGGACAGCTGAGCTCTTCATCTCAGCAGGTGTTAATAGACTGAGCAGAGGCTTTATTCCGGAGGTGCTGCAGGGGATTGAGGACTGGTTCAGTGGGGCTGGATGCTAAACTCAAACCACGTGTCGTGTCCCCCATCAGAAATCTCATTCTGCTTTCATCACACGCGTCAGAATCAAGTGTTTGTGTGAGGAAGGGTCTTCTTGTCAGCAGTTTGATCAAATACATGCAGTAGTTTTTAGCAAAGCCCCATACTTCACTCTACTGTAGAAGCTTGTTTCCAACATGGGATAAAAAAATTATAATAATCAATAGATTTTTTATTTTACAATTCTGAATTTTTTTGCAATGAAAAATGGCAGAATAGCAAGACAAAAGTCAGAATTGAGACTTAACATCTGGCAAGTTATATGAGTTTATATACAAAAGCAGTAAGGTAGTGATCTCTCACAGCTCTGACAGTGTGTGCACACATCTATGTGTAGCCATTCCTCCACATCTGAACAGAGTGGACAGTGAAATAGCTGTAAATAGCAGGGCACCCGCTCGCTCGAGGACTACATTCAAGAGTATCTGGACATTGCCTATCACTCTGATTTACCGGACTATGTTTTGATAGATTTCTTCTGTACTGGCATTAATCAACCGCTCAAATTTAAACTTATTCACGAGGGTCCGCGTTCATCACTGAGTTGTTTTTTGGACTTTGCTTTGTTGACTGTTGGCTCTCCATTCACTGTGGGTATCGTGGAGGAACGCAACCCCACACTCACTCCTGTAATGGCCCCTACACTAGGTTACGTTCACAAAATGGCGACGACAGATGAATCTGATCACAAAATGGCGGACACTGCAGCGCCCAGTCAAGTCACAGTTGATAGTTATGAGTCTAGTCAAGTCACAGTTGATTCTTTTCCACAATAAAGCTTTGCGAATGGATCCGCACGTCTCACGTCTTGTCAGCTCCGTAACACTGTCATTCTGGTGACTCACATGAGGAAAGTTTGTTTTCCCTACAAACCAGGATGAAAAGCTTCCACAGAGAAGTGTGTGTGTGAGAGAGAGAGAGAGTGTGTGTGTGTGTGTGTGTCCAAAATCCTGACACTGTGTATGTTCGGCAGAGTCGTATTTGACCTTTGACCTTCAAACAATAAACAACAAACCTGCGTGTCTCTCGGTGTTTGAGCGAGTCAAAGTATACTGGTTTGAGCAGCACAGTATTAACACACACACATGATCACGTTCAGAGGCATAGCAATGTTTTTGTTCGTTAAATAGCCTATAAGTGTTTGTTTTTTAAAGTAACGACCAAGCGGCCAGCGGCAGACAGTGAGCCTATGTTTGATCAATTTAGCCTAAAATCCTGACACTGTGTATGTTCGGCAGAGTCGTATTTGACCTTTGACCTTCAAACAATAAACAACAAACCTGCATGTCTCTCGGTGTTTGAGCGAGTCAAAGTATACTGGTTTGAGCAGCACAGTATTAACACACACACATGATCACGTTCAGAGGCATAGCAATGTTTTTGTTCGTTAAATAGCCTATAAGTGTTTGTTTTTTAAAGTAACGACCAAGCGGCCAGCGGCAGACAGTGAGCCTATGTTTGATCAATTTAGCCTTCTCAAATCATCACGACTTACCTAAAATAAAATCTATAGATATAAAACAGTTCAAGCAATGTTTAAACGTTAAACCTAGATAAATATGCGCTGTATCCAATAGTTTGTGCGGAGAGTGGAAGCTGATGCGCGCTTTGCAGGACACGGAGACGCCAGCGCGATCACTTGCATTGTTTTTCAGTGGATACACCATCATTTTTGGTAAGAGTAATACATCATTCGTGACTTTAAAGGGTCTACTTTTATTTGTGTGCACTCACAATATCAACTAAACATTGTGTGTTAAACCTAGATAAATATGCGCTGTATCCAATAGTTTGTGCGGAGAGTGGAAGCTGATGCGCGCTTTGCAGGACACGGAGGCGCCAGCGCGATCACTTGCATTGTTTTTCAGTGGATACACCATCATTTTTGGTAAGAGTAATACATCATTCGTGACTTTAAAGGGTCTACTTTTATTTGTGTGCACTCACAATATCAACTAAACATTGTGCTTTTATAAAATAAAGAAAACAAACACAATGCGCTTTCTGCCGTCTCGGTCTTCAACAGGAGCGTTTCACAAAAATGAACCGAAACTCAGCGAATACATGTCTCACAGACATGATAAATATATCTATAGAAAGCTTTAAATTACTAAACGAAAACAAAAACTCTTTCATTATGATCATAATCCGTAAAGATGCACTTCTCTCTAAAGGTGCGTCTGAGGAGATGGCGAGTCAGGATCGACAACTTCATCCTTGCGACACTGACTCAGAAAACACTAGTTTATTAGTAAATAACTCAAATATCTCCTTACTGTTTCCCCCTGACGCATTCATGGTAATTACTTTTGCCGGTGCTTTGCGGCAAGCTTTAGCCTATTGCGTGTATTTGAAGGCAGAACTGTTCAGCTGCGCTGACGGCACGCTCCACACATACTGCTGCTGACACTAAACACCGTCCAGCCGCTCTCTCTTCTTCCTGGAAGTCTGGGGGTTGATGGGCTTCTGGCAACATTCATTTCCGGAGAGAAGACAACTTTACAGATTTGAGTGCACAGGTTTGAGCGAGGTCCTGTTTTGTGCATTATATACTGTTAGATGTGTCTCGCACACATCTCATATGTTGTATAATTATATCACTAGTTAACAAAGATACATTAACAAAAAAATCTTTTAGAAGGGCCTCACTGATTCATTTTGCCTGGGGCCCGCACTTCATGTAGGTACGCCTCTGATCACGTTAACAAACTCATCCTAAAGTTTCTGAAGTTGATGAACCCATAAACCCTCGCAGATGTGCGGATCACGTGAGCGCAGCAGATGAAGTCTCGTCCGTCACTATCAGCACACTGAGCTCAACAACAATACACACGGACAGGAAGCCAACAGACACACTTCCTGTTTCTCCACTGGACCATCCGTCTCAACACAAAGAGGCTCTCTCTTTCTCAGATGCGTGCTCTTATTAATCTGACAGTTAGTGCTTTTAAAAAGTGTCTCAAAGCACATGTGTTCACTATACAGGGCCTTAACGCACTTCCTCTCATTACTGTACATACTGCTTTCTGTTTGTTCATATTCTTATTATTAATGCTATTGTTTTTTTTTTAATCCACCTTTTATAAGCATGTATATACACATACATGAATATGTCTTCTATAAAGCTCCTTGTAAACATTACATATGTTATATAAACCTGCTTTCACTCATTCAGCATCACTCACAGCATGTGTTTGGTTTCATGTTTTTTAGCTCAAGTCATCTAAATCAAAGAAATGTTTAGAAGTGATATTTCGAGGATTTGAAAGTTTAAACCCGTGATTATTTACATTTACTCTCAGAAGGCATTGCTCGGTAAAACGCGATTCGTCTCGTTTAATTTGTCCTCCCTCAGATGCCGTAGTAGGAGTTTCGCGCATGCGCAGTGAGAGCGGTCGCTTCAGGGTAGCATGCAGTTGAGTTTGTAAACTGCTCTTTGAATTAAAAACATTATCATCTGATTGTATCATACCGTTATTATTATTATAAATATTATATCGCAGCTATATAAACCGTTTATAGGAAGAAGAAGGAAGAAATACAAAGCGGAATGAATCAGTTTGAGCAGTGAGTTAGCGGCTAACGGCTAATTAATCTGAATTTATGAACATTTAAACAGTTTCAGTTCACAGTGTTAATAGATTTAGGATATACAAGCATGATGAGGGTTCTGTATATATATATATATATATGTGTGTGTATATTAGCATCACATCACCACATCAACATATAATTGTAGCCTTTAAAACGTTTATTTTATTTTTTTAAATAAAGCTATTAACTATAACATCTGATTAGTGTTATTAAATCTTGTCCAATAATGTTTCAGTTTGAATGTCATAAAATGCTGATTTATTACCAATAAATGTTGTGTTTGTAGTTTGAAGGAGGAAGACTGTGGTGAGCAGGAGGAGATGAAGGACAGTAATGAGACTGACGGAGGATCAATAAACAACAACAACAACAACATCAGACGCAAGGTGAGCCTGACACACACACACACACGCTCACTCACACTCTCTCACACACACACACTCACTCACACTCACTCACACACACACTCACTCACACACACACTCACTCACACACACACTCACTCACACACACACTCACTCACACACACACTCACTCACACACACACTCACTCACACACACACTCACTCACACACACACTCACTCACACACACACTCACTCACACACACACTCACTCACACACACACTCACTCACACACACACTCACTCACACACACACTCACTCACACACACACTCACTCACACACACACTCACTCACACACACACTCACTCACACACACACTCACTCACACACACACTCACTCACACACACACTCACTCACACACACACTCACTCACACACACACTCACTCACACACACACTCACTCACACACACACTCACTCACACACACACTCACTCACACACACACTCACTCACACACACACTCACTCACACACACACTCACTCACACACACACTCACTCACACACACACTCACTCACACACACACTCACTCACACACACACTCACTCACACACACACTCACTCACACACACACTCACTCACACACACACTCACTCACACACACACTCACTCACACACACACTCACTCACACACACACTCACTCACACACACACTCACTCACACACACACTCACTCACACACACACTCACTCACACACACACTCACTCACACACACACTCACTCACACACACACTCACTCACACACACACTCACTCACACACACACTCACTCACACACACACTCACTCACACACACACTCACTCACACACACACTCACTCACACACACACTCACTCACACACACACTCACTCACACACACACTCACTCACACACACACTCACTCACACACACACTCACTCACACACACACTCACTCACACACACACTCACTCACACACACACTCACTCACACACACACTCACTCACACACACACTCACTCACACACACACTCACTCACACACACACTCACTCACACACACACTCACTCACACACACACTCACTCACACACACACTCACTCACACACACACTCACTCACACACACACTCACTCACACACACACTCACTCACACACACACTCACTCACACACACACTCACTCACACACACACTCACTCACACACACACTCACTCACACACACACTCACTCACACACACACTCACTCACACACACACTCACTCACACACACACTCACTCACACACACACTCACTCACACACACACTCACTCACACACACACTCACTCACACACACACTCACTCACACACACACTCACTCACACACACACTCACTCACACACACACTCACTCACACACACACTCACTCACACACACACTCACTCACACACACACTCACTCACACACACACTCACTCACACACACACTCACTCACACACACACTCACTCACACACACACTCACTCACACACACACTCACTCACACACACACTCACTCACACACACACTCACTCACACACACACTCACTCACACACACACTCACTCACACACACACTCACTCACACACACACTCACTCACACACACACTCACTCACACACACACTCACTCACACACACACTCACTCACACACACACTCACTCACACACACACTCACTCACACACACACTCACTCACACACACACTCACTCACACACACACTCACTCACACACACACTCACTCACACACACACTCACTCACACACACACTCACTCACACACACACTCACTCACACACACACTCACTCACACACACACTCACTCACACACACACTCACTCACACACACACTCACTCACACACACACTCACTCACACACACACTCACTCACACACACACTCACTCACACACACACTCACTCACACACACACTCACTCACACACACACTCACTCACACACACACTCACTCACACACACACTCACTCACACACACACTCACTCACACACACACTCACTCACACACACACTCACTCACACACACACTCACTCACACACACACTCACTCACACACACACTCACTCACACACACACTCACTCACACACACACTCACTCACACACACACTCACTCACACACACACTCACTCACACACACACTCACTCACACACACACTCACTCACACACACACTCACTCACACACACACTCACTCACACACACACTCACTCACACACACACTCACTCACACACACACTCACTCACACACACACTCACTCACACACACACTCACTCACACACACACTCACTCACACACACACTCACTCACACACACACTCACTCACACACACACTCACTCACACACACACTCACTCACACACACACTCACTCACACACACACTCACTCACACACACACTCACTCACACACACACTCACTCACACACACACTCACTCACACACACACTCACTCACACACACACTCACTCACACACACACTCACTCACACACACACTCACTCACACACACACTCACTCACACACACACTCACTCACACACACACTCACTCACACACACACTCACTCACACACACACTCACTCACACACACACTCACTCACACACACACTCACTCACACACACACTCACTCACACACACACTCACTCACACACACACTCACTCACACACACACTCACTCACACACACACTCACTCACACACACACTCACTCACACACACACTCACTCACACACACACTCACTCACACACACACTCACTCACACACACACTCACTCACACACACACTCACTCACACACACACTCACTCACACACACACTCACTCACACACACACTCACTCACACACACACTCACTCACACACACACTCACTCACACACACACTCACTCACACACACACTCACTCACACACACACTCACTCACACACACACTCACTCACACACACACTCACTCACACACACACTCACTCACACACACACTCACTCACACACACACTCACTCACACACACACTCACTCACACACACACTCACTCACACACACACTCACTCACACACACACTCACTCACACACACACTCACTCACACACACACTCACTCACACACACACTCACTCACACACACACTCACTCACACACACACTCACACACACTCTCTCACACACACACTCTCTCACACACACTCTCTCACACACACACACACACACACACTCTCTCACACACACACACACACACTCACTCAGATTAATCTGTAATTGACATGATGAAGGCCTCACACGTGTGTGTGTGTGTGTGTGTGTTTCAGATGGTGACCCCCGGTGCAGGCGAGCACCCGCTGCAGTATAACTACACGTTCTGGTATTCACGCCGGACGCCCAGCAGACCTGCAAACACACAGAGCTACGAGCAGAACATCAGACAGATGGGGACGGTGGCGTCGGTCCGACACTCGCACTCTGAGCTTCATTTCTGATGGTGATCTGTGCCTGTGTCGTGTCTGACTGAGTGTCTCCTTCCTCAGGTGGAGCAGTTCTGGAAGTTCTACAGTCATCTGGTGCGACCCGGAGACCTGACGGGACACAGCGACTTCCACCTCTTTAAAGAGGGAATCAAACCCATGTGGGAGGTGAGTGTGTGAGTGTGTGAATGATTGAGTGTGTGTGTGTGTGTGTGTCTGTCTGTGTGTGTGTGTGTGTGTGTGTGTGTCTGTCTGTGTGTGTGTGTGTGTGTGTGTGTGTCTGTCTGTGTGTGTGTGTGTGTGTGTGTGTGTCTGTCTGTGTGTGTGTGTGTGTGTGTGTGTGTCTGTCTGTGTGTGTGTGTGTGTGTGTGTGTGTCTGTCTGTGTGTGTGTGTGTGTGTGTGTGTGTCTGTCTGTGTGTGTGTGTGTGTGTGTGTGTGTCTGTCTGTGTGTGTGTGTGTGTGTGTGTGTGTCTGTCTGTGTGTGTGTGTGTGTGTGTGTGTGTCTGTCTGTGTGTGTGTGTGTGTGTGTGTGTGTATGTGTGTGTGTGTGTGTGTCTGTGTTTGCGTGAGTGTCTGTGAGTGTGTGTCTGTGAGTGTGTGTCTGAGTGTGTGTCTGTGTTTGCGTGAGTGTGTGTGTGTGTGTGTGTGTGTGTCACTGGCTGCGTTTACATGCAACCCTACAAGTCATTAATATAAATAATATATAATAATATGATTGATGGCATAGTCAGGCTGGTTGGTCTTCATGTAAACATCTGATTTAGTCATATTCAGCTCCATCTGAAAGGAAGAGCAGGTGTGATCTTAAATTAACAGCCCTGGATCTTCATTATAGACTGTTCTGATGATTTGCAAAAAAGGCCTCATATTAGCTCATTTGATGCTGCGGAGTTCAAAAATGTCAATAAAACATTTCATTACGTACTTTTTTTTTTCCAAAGTAAGGTTTTTCAAATGATATGTATCAGTCTGTGGGTGTGTGTGTGTGTGTGTGTGTGTATGTGTGTGTGTGTGTGTCTGTGTTTGCGTGAGTGTCTGTGAGTGTGTGTCTGTGAGTGTGTGTCTGAGTGTGTGTCTGTGTTTGCGTGAGTGTGTGTGTGTGTGTGTGTGTGTGTGTCACTGGCTGCGTTTACATGCAACCCTACAAGTCATTAATATAAATAATATATAATAATATGATTGATGGCATAGTCAGGCTGGTTGGTCTTCATGTAAACATCTGATTTAGTCATATTCAGCTCCATCTGAAAGGAAGAGCAGGTGTGATCTTAAATTAACAGCCCTGGATCTTCATTATAGACTGTTCTGATGATTTGCAAAAAAGGCCTCATATTAGCTCATTTGATGCTGCGGAGTTCAAAAATGTCAATAAAACATTTCATTACGTACTTTTTTTTTTCCAAAGTAAGGTTTTTCAAATGATATGTATCAGCTTTATTGCACTTATGAACATAGCAAAAGCAATCAAATGTCAAAAGTTTTGTTTTTAATGACAAAATGAAGTCTTCAAAATGTATAATTTAACTTGCATTCTGCAAAAGAGAGGAAAAATATGATCAAATATGCCATTTAACGTCAAATAACTTTACATAGAGGTTTATAGATAATAGATTTAGTTTGTTTTATAGTTTTTAGATTTTTTCACAAAATCTGTGATTCCTGTCTGTTTGTATGCAGCAAAGGCAGAAATCATCTGCTCATGTTTGCATTTTCTCCCGTCTCTGGATCATAATTCTAACTTTGAAATCAGGATCAGGAATGAAATAATGTCACGCGTGTGAAGATAGGCAGTGTTAATCTGACTCAGATTCAGACAGGAATCGGGTGTTTTTCCACTGATTAAGGCAGAATACAAGACTTCTGCTTCTCAGAGAGAGTGTGTGTGTGTGTGTGTGTGTGTGTGTATACATTCCTTCAGTTTCCTTCAGTGTTTTATTCCTCAGTAACAGGTTACATCAGATTCAGTGTGTGTGTGTTTGAAATAAGAACATGATTAAAGACATTCTCTGCAGTTTAGTTAAATTCCTGTTTATTTGTATGTTTTTACAATACAGATAATATCAAAGCAGGGTCAGAAATGAACTTTTCCATTAAGGGGTCATTTTTAGCACCACTTTAATAATTGTATGTGTTGTCTTTAATGTCAAATACTTGAATTTAACCAATTAACTGTTGCCAATAACAACAGATTGTTTAAAATTGTAACGTTCAAACATTTGGGGTCAGTAAAATTTTTATAACTTTTTAAAGAATTCTCTTCTGCTCATCAAGGCTGCATTTATTTGATCAGAAATTCAGAAAAAAACTGTAAAATTGTGAAATATTATTAGACTTTCAAACAGCTGTTGTCTATGTGAATATCTGTTAAACTGTAATGTATTTCTGTAATGCGCAGCTGTATTTTCAGCATCATTCCTCCAGTCTTCAGTGTCACATGATCTTCAGAAATCATAATAATATGCTGATTTATTATCAGTTTTGGAAATTTTTTTTTTGGAACCTGTGATATTTTTTTCAGGTTCTTTGATGAATAAACAGTTCAAAAGAACAGCATTTATTCAAAATAGCAAACGAATAACTGCTCAGATGGCCTAAACAGGCTAGAGCGCTCCAGGTATACCCTCAGAGCCCTCACTGGGCAGAGCATGTTTGGACCCTGCTCACCATCTGTAACGGGGAGTGCCAATAGGGAGATCACCTGAGCTGTGAATGGAGTTGAGAGCACCTTAGGAACATAACCATGTCTCAGTTTTAGGACGACCTTACAGTCATTAGGCCCAAACTCAAGACATGAGGCGCTGATCGACAGCGCCTGCAAGTCGCCCACTCACTTAACCGACGCCAAAGCCAGGAGGAGGGCCGTTTTAAGCGATAAGGGCTGTAAATCGGCCGAGTTGAGCGGCTCAAAGGGGGGGCCCTTTTAGGGCCCGCAGGATTATAGACAAGTCCCAAGACGGCACAGTCTGAGGGCGAGGAGGATTCAGCCTCCATGGACCCTTCAGGAACTTAACGATCAGGTTGTTCCTGCCGATTGAATGGCCAGCTTCGAGAGAATGATTCGCTGTGATAGCTGCCACATATTCTTTGAGCATGGAGGGGGCGCGCCCCTTATCCAGCAGCTCTTGCATAAAGGTCAGCACGTGGGACACGTCACATAATATCGGGTCCAAACCCCGTGCAGAACACCAGATAAGGAAGACCGACCATTTTTGGCTGTAAAGCTGTCTTGTAGACGGCATTCTTGCCTCCAAAATGGTATTGCTCACTCTCGCTGGAAGCTGATTAAGCTCCCATCGAGGCACCATACATGAAGGCTCCACAGCTCCGGCCGGGGATGCCAAATCATGCCTTTCGCCTGTGAGAGAAAGTTTCTCCTCAGCGGAATGGGCCACGGGGCTGCTGCTGAGAGCTGCACTAGCTCCGGGAACCAAGCCTGGTTCCACCAGAAGTAAGGCCACTAGGAGGAGAGAGAGCACTTGGTCTCCCTGACCAGCCTGACGACCTGAGGAATCAGGGTGATCGGGGGAAAAGCGTATAGGCAAGCACTGGGCCAATCGTAGGCCAGAGCATCTCGCTGTATTGAAAAATATGTTGGGCAGTGAGAGTTGTCCTCTGCCCTCCCGAAGACTGACCAGATCTCTTGAACCGTTTGAGGGCGTAGCGTCCATTCGCCCATGGCTACCTTGCCTCTGGACAGCATGTCTGCGCCAAGGTTCAATCTGCCCAGCACATGAACAGCCCTTAGTGAGAGGAGTTCCTTGTGTGCCAAAAGGAGGAGGCGACGAGCCATCCTGCAAAGAGTGTGCGACCTGAGACCACCTTGGTGATTGATAGGAGGATTCAGCCTCCATGGACCCTTCAGGAACTTAACGATCAGGTTGTTCCTGCCGATTGAATGGCCAGCTTCGAGAGAATGATTCGCTGTGATAGCTGCCACATATTCTTTGAGCATGGAGGGGGCGCGCCCCTTATCCAGCAGCTCTTGCATAAAGGTCAGCACGTGGGACACGTCACATAATATCGGGTCCAAACCCCGTGCAGAACACCAGATAAGGAAGACCGACCATTTTTGGCTGTAAAGCTGTCTTGTAGACGGCATTCTTGCCTCCAAAATGGTATTGCTCACTCTCGCTGGAAGCTGATTAAGCTCCCATCGAGGCACCATACATGAAGGCTCCACAGCTCCGGCCGGGGATGCCAAATCATGCCTTTCGCCTGTGAGAGAAAGTTTCTCCTCAGCGGAATGGGCCACGGGGCTGCTGCTGAGAGCTGCACTAGCTCCGGGAACCAAGCCTGGTTCCACCAGAAGTAAGGCCACTAGGAGGAGAGAGAGCACTTGGTCTCCCTGACCAGCCTGACGACCTGAGGAATCAGGGTGATCGGGGGAAAAGCGTATAGGCAAGCACTGGGCCAATCGTAGGCCAGAGCATCTCGCTGTATTGAAAAATATGTTGGGCAGTGAGAGTTGTCCTCTGCCCTCCCGAAGACTGACCAGATCTCTTGAACCATTTGAGGGCGTAGCGTCCATTCGCCCATGGCTACCTTGCCTCTGGACAGCATGTCTGCGCCAAGGTTCAATCTGCCCAGCACATGAACAGCCCTTAGTGAGAGGAGTTCCTTGTGTGCCAAAAGGAGGAGGCGACGAGCCATTCTGCAAAGAATGTGCGACCTGAGACCACCTTGGTGATTGATATAAGCCACCACCGTCATGCTGTCTGACCGAACCAAGACGTGGTGCCCTTTCAAGGCTGGAAGGAAGGTTTTCAGGGCTAAGAAAACCGGCAACATTTCTAGGCAGTTGATATGCAGGCGTTGCTCCGGTTCTGACCAGGAGGCGAACGCCGGATTGCCCTCCAGCAGGGCGCCCCAACCTGAGTTGGAAGCATCCATTGTGACTACCTTCCTTCTGGAGGACATGCCTAACCTCGTTCCTGTTTCCAGGGGGCCACAGCCTTGACACAGCTGCAAGTATGAAAGTATGCATCTTTCAGATCCACAGTCAAAAACCAGTCCTCGGGGGAAATGTGCACGAGGATATGTTTTATAGTTAACATCTTGAACGACCGGTGCATAAGCGAGTGGTTCAGACGCCTGAGATCCAGAATGGGTCTGAGCCCGCCATCTTTCTTTGGGACGAGGAAGTAGCGGCTGAAAAAGCCTGACTTGCTGTTTGCTGGGGGAACTATTTCCACAGCACCTTTTGCAAGCAGCGTATGCACCTCCTGTCGGAGAACGAGTGCTTCGTTGTCCAGAACAGAAGTTTGGATGACACCTCTGAAGCGAGGTGGCCTGCGAGCGAATTGGAGCGAGTAACCTCGTCTAGTTGTTTTTAAAACCCAACCCGATACTCCCGGAATGGCTGCCCATGCCGTGAAACGGGAGGCGAGAGGGTTTATTTTTTCGAATGAGAGCTCACTGAGAAGTGGCGGGGAACTCGCCTTCACGTGAGTGAGAGAGAGTGAAGAGGAAATTTGCTCTTTATTGTATGTGGGTCCGCTATCACAGCGGTAAAACATTCGGGTATGCGCTGCACCTGCAGGGCGTGACCCAGCTAGAAATTAAACTCCATTGCTCAAAGGTGCTCGGAGGGATGGAGGACAAAAGCGAGCTGTTTTTCGGGGTGTTCCGGCCGAGGCGAGAACAGAGCCCCTCCTCTTTCTCTTTGGCGCATCAGGACGGTTTAGGTGGCTCGGGGTCCAGAACAACTCGTGGGCGGGGACCTTGACGCTTCGGGAAGGGGAAGCTTTCGCCGTCCAGGAGCGCTGTTGCAGCCCAGGCTCCGATTTGCATTGGGGCTGAGGCTGCGCCAGCTTTGCAGGCTGAGTGGCGGCGTTCTTCTGGCGGCTCGCAGCTGCGGGGCCAGTGTGCTTGGGGAGGAAGTGACGCAGTGCCTGTGACGTCTTCTGAGCCTCCGAAAACCTCTCTGCAAACCCATCCACTGCGGGCCCGAACAGCCCCTTCGGTGAGACCGGTGAGTCGAGGAAGGCCATTTTCTCAGCGTCCCTGATCTCAGTAAGGTCCAGCACCAGCACCACCAGACTGGCCATAGTCTTGCCGATCGCCTGCGCCATTGCATTCGTGGTGCACAGAGCCAGATCTGTCACTGTGCGCAGCTCCTTGTGAAAGCCTCATGGTGTTCTTGGCCAGACTCGTCCATGCTGTGGAGAAGTTTGGCTTGAAACACCTGGAGAACCATCATTGTATGCAGCGCCGTACTGGCCTGGCCGGCCGCTGCATAAGCCCTGTTGGCGAGCGACGAGGTGGTCCTGCAGGGCTTAGAGGGATGCGCTGCATGGGCCTTCAATGCATGGGAAGATGGCGGGCACAGATGAGCAGTCAACCGCTTCCTCCAGAAGGGGGAGCTTGCTGTATCCCTTGTCGTCAGCGCCATCAACGGTGGCGAGAGCTGCTGCTGTAGAGGGATTCACCCGGGTCGAGTAGGGGGCGCGCCACGTCTTGGTGAGCTCATCATGAACTGCAGGCAAGAACGGGGTGGGGCGTTGGTGAGAGGATTGTTGACTGCTTCCCGGCAGGTATCACTCGTCCAACAGGCCGTGGGCGGGCTCTTCCGGAGCCGATCACTCGAGGCCCAGATCCTCCACCGCCTTCGACAGGACGGGAATGAGTTTAGCGTCCGGCTTTGGCCTCTGAGCTTGAGAGGGGGGAGGGACTTCGGCTCATCGCCGGAATCTCCCCACTCTTCGGTGTCAGATGCCGCCAAGGACATGGCGTCGTCGGCAATAACATCCTCGCTGACAGCATCCTCTTCAGACACGCCGAATGAAATCAAGCCACTTGGAAATTTGCTCTTTAGGAATGCTCTGGCTTGCTCTTCAAGCGCCGGATGGCTGCAGTGATCCTTTGCTGCTTCTGGCATCTTCGACGGCGGCGAGCAGAGCTGGAGCTTCTTCCTCGGCTTCTTCCAGAGTCAGCGAAGAGATGATCCTCGTCGCTGAAGGAGAATGATCTGTTGAATGGCGCTGCGAGCCGACTTATATACACGTCAGCTCCACCCTTTCTGGCGGGCTAAAGCGCCATTGGTTTGTGCAGCTACACAAACGTGAACAAATCGGTCTTCAGTACAGAGTAAAACAGGAGTTTTCCCCAGAAACAACGTGAAGTGAACGTTCGAAAGGGAACAGTAAAATTGTGAAATATTATTAGAATGTAAAACAGCTGTGTTCTATGTGAATGTGTTAAGCTGTAATGTATTTCTGTGATGCGCAGCTGTATTTTCAGCATCATTCCTCCAGTCTTCAGTGTCACATGATCTTCAGAAATCAGTATAATATTCTGATTTATTATCAGTGTTGGAAACATTTTTTTGGAACCTGTGATATTTTTTTCAGGTTCTTTGATGAATAAAAAGTTCAAAAGAACAGCGTTTATTCAAAATAGAAACCTTTTGTAACAACATAAGCCTTTACTGTCACTTTTTAAAATCAATTTAACACATCCTTGCTGAATAAAATAAGTATTAATTTCTTTAATAAAAAAACTTTTTACTGACCCAAACTTTTGAACAGCAGTGCACATTTACTGGAGATGCAAAATATGTCAATATATGACGTGATGAAAATAACGTGCGTTTCTGCAAATGTCTGCCAATGGGCTTTTTCAGGAAACAAGACTTCATATCTTGCTTTTCAACTAGATGTATCTTGATTGAAGAATGTTTAGGCATTATTCGCACTGGAAAACAAGACAGATTTACTAATAAGGGCAAATGGCGGTTGATTCACAGTT
>NW_015507252.1:94362-95496 GCF_001515645.1 Sinocyclocheilus grahami
GTCTCTGCTTCTATACCAGGAGCTGTTGAATGATCTTTTTTTGCCTGAGAAAACACGTGCAGGAAAGTTTTTTAAGATTACTTGGTTAGGTTTCTAAACTCCGAGATCCCCTGGTGCTGCTTGAGGCCTTGGCAACTGGAACGGCTGGCCTCTGCCCTGTCGGGAGTTGAATCTTGCGAACTGCGACACCCAGGGCTTTCGCCTACCATTACATCGCTGCTGCTCTCTCCTGCCAACTTTGGTGGTTTTTGATTAAAGAAACGCCGTATATCCATAGCACTGCCGCGCGAGATCGCTCAGCATTTAAAAAAAAAATAATTCAAACTAACGGTAGAGGTAGTGCTATGCTTAGCAAACAACCCAACATTTCCGCGCTCACTATCAACAAACCAATCAAATACATTTAAAATTATTATTTTTTAAATCAGACCAAACACATTTTTATTTTTATTCAAGAGTTATATATATATATATACAAAACGATAACTTTTTATAACAGTAGCCTATTGATAAAAAAAAAATTGTGCAAACAAGCAAGGACTGGTGGTTGGTGGGACGTGGAGCTGCCTGCTGAACAGGTGAAGGGACACAGCAGGCTCATCCAGGGCGGGCACTAGTGACTCACAGGGCGGGCCAGGCCCCCCAATGCCCGCCCATGGCGCCGGGACTGAGCTAGAGTTCTTACTAGAACCAGGAAGTATGACCATATTAGCCCGGTTCTATCAACACTGCACTGGCTCCCTATTAAACATCCTATAGATTTTAAAATCTTGCTTATTACTTATAAAGCCCTGAATGGTTTAGCACCTCAGTATTTGAACGAGCTCTTATTGCATTATAGTCCTCCACGTCTGCTGCGTTCTCAAAACTCTGGCAATTTGATAATACCTAGAATATCAAAATCAACTGCGGGCGGCAGATCCTTCTCCTATTTAGCTCCCAAACTCTGGAATAATCTACCTAACATTGTTCAGGAGGCAGACACACTCTGTCAGTTTAAATCTAGATTACAGACCCATCTCTTTAACCTGGCTTACACATAACACACTAACACATTTCTAATATTCAAATCTGTTAAAGGATTGTTTTGCTGCATTAATTAGGACAACCGGAACCGGGAACACTTCTCATAAC
>NW_015507253.1:0-6301 GCF_001515645.1 Sinocyclocheilus grahami
GTTGATATTTGAGCAGAGGTTTGTTTCACTGTCAAAAGCCAGGTTTATTTTCCAAGTCAAATCACACATTTTTATTTATTGCTTTTGTTTTGTTTAATGCATCTAATGAGTTTAAAATCACAAACAAATATTAATGAGTTTCACATTCTACATACTAAAATATACAACAGTAAAAGGGAGTTCTAATAATTCTGTTCCTATGAGTCAATTGAAAGCTTTCAGGCTTATGATAATCAATCTGGCTTTGAAAGCGTTTTCTCATTTGAGTGAGTCTCATTTGTTGTTCTCTAATGCAGGGCCCCACCCTAATTTGTCTATTTTGCCTCCTTCCTTGATCTATATCTCTCTTGCTTTATTCCTCTCACTTACACTTCAGTTTCTAACCATCAATGTGGACATAAGTATTCCAGAAATAATGCAGCTCCGTCAGAATTTTCTCATCATTCTTGTGTTCTTTGGGATGGTATTGAGTGGGTATGTAATTACTCTTCAGCAATATTAGAAGGTTTGCTTTGTGTTTGGGTTGTGAATTGATGTGATAATAATCAGTGTTGGGAAGGCTACTTTGGAAATGTAATAGGTTACAGCTTACAAGTTACCCTATTTAAAATGTAATAGTAGTGTAACTTTTTCAATTACTTTATTAAAGTAATGTAACTGATTACTTTTTGATTACTTTTCTAAATTTCTAATGAATGTTTATTTGCAACTGTTAATCATTCAAACATTTACACCATGCAGGGTTAACCTTACATTAGTGCTCAACACTGTCAGACTTTCCAAATCCTTCATCACTTGAATTAAGATGATCAAATTTGAACATCCACCACAAAATCAGACTTTAGTACGTCCTTTTACTTTGAGATTGGTCTGAAGTTCAATGCCGATGTAAAATCATAAGAAATAGTTAAGATCAGAAATAGTTAATAGATAAGAAATCTTTGCATAACTACGTGAAACACTGCACCTAACAATGGTTTGGGACTTTTTTTTATTTTTATAATAATAAATAAAAGCATATACATCAATTCAAATACAGTTATCTAATAAGCATGTGTCCTGTTCTGTGTACTAAACTCCTGAAACATTGGTGTCTCTTTGTATATGATATGATGATAGTTTTCTCAAAATAATCAAATGCTCATGAAGTGACAGTTCTAGAGATATGTTTATGTGTTCATGTACTCATATATTGAGGCAGCAGAGGCTGAAAACACCGTGAGCTTCAGTAGGCCTATGTGTAGTAAATTAAACCACATGTCTGCACCATTAATTTCCATGAGGCAAAAAATTCAGGCCGGGAAATCTCACACTCATACACCAACAACAAATTCTGAAACATGGACAACTCTATTTTTTGTATGGACCTCACATAAAAAAAAAGGTTTAAATCTTTAGGTTGGGGATACGCAAAACAAATAAAAGTTCTCTCCTGAACTGCTCCTTCACTTCCATGTTTCTTTTCAGTTTCTTTATTTTGCCCTGATATCTCTCTCACATGACTTTAATACTCAAGATTTAACAAAACTATACTTGCTAAATTGCCTACATGTCAAAATTAGTACATCACTACAATATCTTTATAGAAAAATCCTAATACTGAACATGTTTTTCCCTTACAAAAATTAACCATGCTTTTATTATAGCAAAAGTACAATAACCATGTTTTTGTTTTGTTTTTTTGCAAATGGATTACCATTTGTATTTATTTTTACTACAAATTCCATGGTTAAACTATGGTTAGTGTGATGACTGATGAGCAATAGGCTGCTGCTGCTTAACTAAGTAAACAAAGACAAAACTACAATAGCATATTTACAGAGTAACAGGTTTGCCAGGTCCGCGGTTTTCCCGCGGAATCGGGCTACTTTAACACTGTTGCCGCTGGTTGTTTTTCAACCACAAATACCGTGAAATTTAGGCCCTAGAATGCGAATTTTAATCAGGGGAACCCTGCCAGAAACGTGTATTTTATCCCCGGAACACGATTTGTACCGGTGGAAGCCCCCCGAAACGCAATTGGGCTAGTTTTGGGTAGCAATTTTGGGCGGGTTTTGTTGAGAAAACCTGGCAACCCTGGATGAAACTGACCTGCACTTGAAACCCTGAACAGTAGTTGTGCTTCTCTGCTCCACCAGTGCGCTTCCACAGTCCTCTCCATTCTCTCTCTCGCATTGATTACTCTGATCCAAACCGAGCTGAATCATTGCCAGTCACGACTAACCGATTCATGATTTATTGGAGATTTAATTATCGAATGGAGAATTCGGAAATAATCGCTTTAGTACATTCGGCAGGCAATTAAACCGTTATTATATTAAAATATCGGGCCAAATCGGCTGCCAGGCCACCGGGAATTGTCCCGGTTCTCCCGATGGCCAGTCCGCGCCTGATTTATGTTGTCTTTTTGCGGCTTAATATTCACAGACATTAGTCCATATCGCGTTTTGATTCAAGTGTACTGACCTACTTTGATTTATTCGTCCAAAATGTGCATATTCCTTCCGCGTTAGGCTATAGCAGGGATCCTGAAATCTGGCCCACGGGATCCACTTTCCTGCAGAGTTTAGCTCTAACCCTAATCAAACACACCTGAGCATGCTAATCAGTGTCTTCAGGATCATTAGAAAATCACAGGTAGGGGAGTTTGATCCAGGGCAAGATTTGAGGAACCCTGGGCTAGGAATTCCGTTTTTATGACTGGATTCTACGAACCATGTGTTTTCCGCATCGCGGAAATTATAGGGCCGTAGCCCCTATGTCTCAAGAGTAGTCAGTGGAATTTGGGATAGAAATCAATTAAATCTGTATGTGGATGTGTGTAAATATTCAAATGTAATCCCCTTTGTAATCGTTAACATTTTCAAAAGTAACTGTAATTTAATTACACAGTTTTTCTTAGTAACTGTAACTGATTACAGTTACATTTATTTTGTAATTAAATTACATAACGCTGTTACATGTAACTAGTTACTCCCCAACACTGATAATAATGCAGTATTATTTCTCAGAAAGTTGGTAACATTACCACTGCTTGACATGTGGCCAGGAGGAGTACATGAAGTATTTAGCATAGTATTGCACTCTATTCTGCTTATGCATTTTTTTTAATGCAAAAATATTTATGAACTAACCCTGACAAACATATTATGCATTTCTGAATCTGCATTTTATGACCCATTTAAGAAATGTTTCCATTTTTATTTTATTCTCAAGATGTATTATGTTAATAATGATTTTGCTATAGTGGTTCAGGTTGCAGGATTGCTGAATGATAGGTTTGGGACAGGAAAGCAAAGTCTTGGTTAATTTTCAAATCTGCAATATAAAGCAATTAATTACTCTGCATTTTCTGTCTACATGACAAGCAAATACAACTCTAAACTCTGAGAAGATGATTAAAGAGTTACACATTTACAGAGATCTGTAATGAGGTTATATGTCTTTCTTTACAGGCTCATTTACCTGAACAATTACCAGTGCAGGTGAGTCTAGTGAAGTTAGAAAACATGGTGCAGATGTAGTGTATGTTTAGGTCGTCTGGTAGGCGTGATACATCCTTGGCTCTTTGATACTCCAAGGAATCGATTCACATATGAGCGTAGACCAGAGTCTCAAGCATACATTCCAGCTGAGGAAGGTGATTATTATTATGCTGGTGCTGCATTTGGTGGCTCATTGGAGGATGTATACCATCTCACCAAAACCTGCAGGGAGCAGCTGAGCATTGATGCTGCAAACTCCATTGAGGCGATATGGCAAGAGGAGTCTCACTTGAACAAGTATTTCCTTTTGAACAAACCTAGTAAACTGCTCTCTCCTGAATATATGTGGCGGGACATCAATGAAAGTGCAGCCCAAATAAAAATAATTCGCTTCACTAATGTACCTAAAAACTATGCTGAAGTTCGTCCAAACCCGTAGCAAATGTTGCCAGTATTCAGCTACACTGACATGGTGTGTTCTCACAAGCTTCCCATAATTGTGCGACATTGTGAATCTGTTAACGGGTAATAATAGCAACAGGGAAGTCGAAATCTGCCACCAAGAAATTAATAATCACAGACATGTTTACAGATGTTTATGAGCACAATGTGGCATCAGGAACAAAATCTGCCAAATTTTTTTTGAATAAACACAATATGAACGTGTTCAACTTTTTGCAATACTCTTTATTATGTAACCGAATGCAATTTATGTGTATTGAAAGCACAGACAACCTTTTGTTTGACCACTTTTATGAAGGGAGTTGAGGGAGGACGTTTAGGGAGCTACAAGGTCTGAAGCTAAAACCAAATGTAAACTTTAAATGATATTTTCTGGGTATTATTGCAAAAACATAACCTACCTTTTTGTATGTTTGGATATGCAAACATATGTGTGACACATGGCATTTTGACACCGTAAAATATGTATGCATACATTTAGAAACATCAAAATCTTTACGACTATGTTTTATATTTATATTATTTATATAAATATATTATGATTCCTTTGAATTGCATTTGTTTATATTTGTATAAATATAAATGTATTTATACATTTTGACATAAATAAACACATTAACTATTGTATAGATAACACACTAAACTGAGCTGGACGATGACACAACTGAACCAATGATGAACTGACTTTAACAAAAAAAATCAGTTTACTATTGTCCTCTTGCATTAACTATACACCATTTTCTTGTTTAATGCGTTGACACAATCCGTATTGTATAAAGCGCTATATAAATAAAGCTGACTTGACTCGACTAAACAACAGCTTTTCAACAATATATGTAGTAGCAATAATTTTATTTATTCTTTCGGTAAAGAATTAGCTCGGGTCTTCGTACAAGTTTCAACTGTTTACTGGATGTTCTTGTACAAAACAGAAACAAAATACACTCCGGTCAAAAAAACTGTTGCTCCATCGTTTTTGGGGGACACAAAAAATTAAAGGTGATTAAAGGCAGTCCAATAATAAAACAGAGCAAACTATTACAGAATAAACATGGGGTGTGTTTAACAAATGTACATATAAATCTAAACACATTAAAATAATATCTACTCAAGCACTTCTAATTTTGTTAAATTTTAATTATTCAAGTTATGTCTCTTAAATCCTCAGTCCCTAATTGTATAGGCAGGCATCTGTATATCATTTATCACATTAAATTGTCTAGAGCAGGGATCCTCAAATCTGGCCCAGAGATCCACTTTCCTGCAGAGTTTAGCTTAACCCTAATCAAATACACCTGAGCATGCTAATCAATGTCTTCAGGATCATTAGAAAATCACAGGTAGCTGAGTTTGATCAGGGTTGGAGCTAAACTCTGCAGCGCACTTACTCTCCAGGGCGAGATTTGAGGAACCCTGATCTAGAGCCATAAACCTTTAGAATAAGAGTCTTTTAAGTCACAACTTGTACTTCTATTCAAACTACAGTCAGCCAGCTTCTTGTAGAAGACATATTTTGGAGATGGGTCGATTCAGTGTGCTGCTTTTCATCTGAAAACACACTGCGAACATTTCCATTAGAGTCAGGCATTGTCTTGATGATGCGACTTATCATCCTTCCGAGGTGCATTGGAATCCGCAATCAGGACAATGCAGGGGCGATTCTAGGATTTTTTTCAACTGGGGGGCACAAGAGGGACCATAATTAATACAGAGGCGCCAATCTTATGTTGTGTATTGATATGTAGAAGTAGATATCTAAATCTTAGTTCAGTAAGCTTTAAAATCAGCAATAAACAGTGAATAATGGCATTTGTTCATTGCTGTAAATCAGCAGTCAAATACAATTTGTATTCACTTTTAAATTTTTAGAAGTGAAAAACTTTAATAAAAGAATACAATCTGTGAATAGAGTACAACTCACAAAAATAATCAAACTCAACATTAATGCTTTAATGTAGTGCCGACTGATGAGCTGATGAGAGTGGCAGTTGTTGGTCATCAGAAGTGTGGTGAGAGAAAGTGCTGTGTCTGTCTGTGTGTCTCTGACGGGAGAGCCTGGTGAATTCATGACGCATACGTGGTTCCAAACCTGTGTGACTTGTTTTCATTTTACAAAAGAAATTGTGAAGAAAGTTTGTCTATATAATGAGCGTCAATGGTGATCAAAATAGAGCTTGGTTTATTTTATTTTCCCCATCGCCTTTTATTACAGTAGACAAAAACATTTTCTTTTTTGTTTCATGGAAGAAAGAAAATCATAAAGGCTGGTGTTACGGAGCTGACGAGATGAGAGACGTGCAGATCCATATGCAAGCTTTTTATTAAAAGACGTGGTCACAAACACAGGCAGGGTC
>NW_015507253.1:7007-8006 GCF_001515645.1 Sinocyclocheilus grahami
TTTTATTACAGTAGACAAAAACATTTTCTTTTTTGTTTCATGGAAGAAAGAAAATCATAAAGGCTGGTGTTACGGAGCTGACGAGATGAGAGACGTGCAGATCCATATGCAAGCTTTTTATTAAAAGACGTGGTCACAAACACAGGCAGGGTCAAAACAAAACACAAGAGCAGTCCAGTAAACGGGTGTGGGTCGATCGACGGTGAACAATATCCAACAGGGCAAGGCAAAGAGAGATAATCCAGGTACACAGCAATAATCCAGTCAGGGGCAAACAGAGTCCAATCGGCAAGACAAAGGGGGTAATCCGAAATATAGAATATATAGAAAAAATAGGAAAGATAGAGGCTCCATAAAGTAGCTATCGACTAAACAGTGATAAACGCTAAACAATACTCGGCAGCGAATGGTGGTGTGAGATTGATTTATATAGTGTGTGTAATAGCTTTCAGGTGAGTGTGTGATTGGTTACAGCTGTGTGCAATCAGTGCAATGGATGATGGGAAATGTAGGCCAGGGTGACATGTAACAGTCTGTGTAGTGTGAGAGTCAATGTATCCAGTCCAGTAGGTGGCGGAAATGCACCTTTTAAGTGGGTTTGCCAACCGCCATTAAAAAGAAAATAATAATAATAATAAGAAGAAGTCAATGTAATGGAAGATCTCTGGTGGCGAGCGGATGGAAGTCCATTGACAGGATTCGTGACAATAGGGATAACATGAGGGAGAGTAAATGATGACAGAATTAAAATTTTTGGGTAAAATACCCAATTTAATTTATATATTTGACTGCCTTAAAACATTATAAACAGCTAAGGTTTTCGGAATGTGTGACATTCAGGTGAAGCAAAACGAGCTGTGTGCGGATCAGAAACATATTTAGCAGAGGTGGGTATCAAACAGAATTGAGTAGCAGTGGTGGAGGTAACGAATTATAACTACTCACGTTACTGTAATTCAGGCACAGCGCCAGAATTTTTTCTCTACCGGTGCTAAGGGG
>NW_015507253.1:8016-20765 GCF_001515645.1 Sinocyclocheilus grahami
TCTATGGCATCGTGAAGCACCTTTATTTTTAAGAGTGTAGCCCCGGTGTAGCGCCGTCACTGATGTAATTAACTTAAGTCTTTTTTTTCGGGTACTTGTACTTTTTTGAGTATATTTTTAAAGCTGTACTTTTACTTGTACTTAAAGTACAAATTAAGCAAAATAATCTACTTCCTTACTTTTAAATCATAGTTCGTTACTGAGTACGCACACAATTTGAATTGATATTCAAACCTTTGACGGCACTTCAGTAGCCAATAAAAATAAGATAAAGACATCCGATCGTAAAGGGACCAATAAAAGCCATGATAACCGGGAAAAAGGGACCCAAAAAAGCCGTGATAACCGGGAAAAAGGGACCATTAAAGCCCAGATAACCAGGAAAAGCCGCCCGCTGCAGCAGGCTTTGAAAAGCTGATCAGACAGTGAGGGAGCTCAGTGTAATTTATGGACTCAAAGTTTGGAGAAATAAACTACTTGGTAGCGTTATCATAAATATCTATATTTTGATACCGATATTGAAATATCTGACACGGTTCCATTACTCATTTTCCACAGTATATACCGTAGCCTATATACACCGATACACGCTGCGCCTCTCTTTCCTCTCCGACAGTGAGTTTGACACGCATCCGCTTCCTGTCAATTACAGTCTGAATGTCCGCGCGGGATTGCAGGTATTCCGCATAATTTTAATCATTCCCGCGCAAATGTGGCGAGCACTTTATTGTAACATGAGAACACAGTTATGTAATCGCTGAAAACTGGATGCAAGCTCTCAAATAGACCTAACTTATACAAAAAACTGCCCGTCATCTCATTCCGATATTGCTTGTGTGCACTCAGACAATCTCTCCGTGCTTTTAAAGTAGAAATTATTTCTTTTTGCTCCTGGATTAAACTTTGTCAGAAGTTATCAACCATTTAGAATAGATCCACACCTGGCCGATGAAAATGCTACTAGAAATGTTATTGGATGTAAGTGAAATGCACCAGAAAGTCTTTCAACAATCAAAGATGGAACTTTAATTTCTTTACAATGTAAATTTATGCTAGAAATGTTTTGGAATGGGATATTTGTCTGATTTGTATAAATATCCTAGTCTGTCAAACTGCATCACTACATTGTACAGTCATTACAGGTAAAAACCATCTGATGTTCCATTTATCTAAATAAATTCAATTCAATTCAGGTTTATTTGTACAGCGCTTTTCACGATACAAATCATTGCAAAGCAACTTTACAGCAAATTAAGTTTCTACAATATTTAGTGGTAGTTTATCAGTGGTGACTGTCAGTCAATGTACATATGGCAGAAATGTACTGAAAAAAAAAAATTAAAGACGTAATCAAACCGACGATGAACACTATTGACAGCAATTATTACATGATGCAATCAAACTTATAGCAAAATGTGGTAGTTCTGTATGTTGTTTCAGGGTTGGCATCATCTGAGGTCCTCTGAGGAGTTGCATCATCTCTTCTCAGGTGTTCTGGATCCAGACTGAAGCTTGTGTAAATCCTAGTTACCACGGGATGTCAATCCCAGCAGAAACAGAGAAACAAACAGAGACATAATTAGCGTAGCTGCTGTTCCAGTAAATAACATATATGGCTCTAAATCACTGCTTATAAAAATTATGTGTTGTCATATTTGAAATACCTCAACTGAATTGAGGTCATTTGTTTTATAATTGTAAAATTTAAATTTACTTTTTTTGTAAATTCAATTCCGCTTGAAATCAAATTTGAAATCAAGTTTCTTTGTGCTGTAAGCTTTTGCAACAAAGTTACCCTATTTTAAAGACACAAATACACAGAATGAGCAAATGTTTAAGATTGAGATTTTTGTAATGGTAATTGATCAATGTTTATATGTATGTAAATAAAATGGTTAATCATATAAAGCGAACGTGTCTTTTTAGAAGACTTGGATTAAACTACTCAAAGTTTGAAATAATGATTGCCTTGAAAAAAATGGATGGACACATTTTTTTTTTAGATATTAAAATATCTATATGGCAGTTTACAGTATGTGGTAGTCAAAAATGACACATTCTAGGGTTACTATTATGCATAATAAAAACCTTATTGATAGGAAAAAAATAAATAAATATTCAACCATCACCGCATTTCAAAATGGTTACTTTTTTGTTAAATATAACATCAAATGTTTATATTAATGCTACGAGTATTACAACATCATTATTGTAATTTTTTTGTAACATTTGAATTTTTAATGTAGTGCAATATTTTGTCATTGCAACATTTTATTGTAATTTTCACTAACAACTGCAATTAGATTTACTGTATACCTAAGTTCACTGTTATCCCACCGGTCACTATTGTGACCATCAACATGTTTACTCATTCTATGACCACACTCAACAAAACTAAATATATACGAATGCATATATTAATTCTAGACACCCTAAAGATCATATGTACCAAAAATCTTTGTCATATCTTTATGTTGACACACTTTACTAGCCTTTTGTTTTGGAGCTTTGATGCAGTTATCATCTTCTCAAGGTGCAAACAGGAAATAAACGGCTCTGGTCATGTGACAATTTGCACTAATCATGTGAAACTGCACACATTTAATTGAGACCCTTTATTTTTTCCATATTTGCAGGAAGTGCTCTAAAACATCAGTCAGTAAGGTTTTTAGAGCTTTATAAATGAAAACCTTTTTTACGGTCACTATTGTGACCGGTGGGATTTGAATGCTCATTTGTTCTAACAACCGAGATGTTGTTCTCTTGTTTGATTTTTATATCTGATATCATGTTTGATTTTTATATCTGATATCATGTGATTATGTGTTTAAATCATGTGTGAATATTCCCAAACACTACGATCACTGCTTGGGGCTGGGGAACAGAAACCATCACAGAATTTGTAATGGTTCTGGGAATTATTGGTTTTAATGGAAAATGTAATGGTCACTGTGGGCCTCTACTGGTAATTTGTCGCTTTTTATTGGTGACTTGTTAAAACCACTGAATCCTAAAGGAATATGTCCCAAGACACACTACCGCAAACCTTAAAAAAATGGTTTTAATGATTAATAGTTGACTATTTGTAATGTTTGTAATGGTATTTGTAGCGGAAATCATTAGAATTCCATCAGCAGGGATGTCTGTGTGAGGTGATTGTTGTCATATTAAAAAAATAAAAATCTAAAATACATGTTTGTATTAATAGTTAATGGTTTGTAATATTTGTATGTGTAGTGGAAACCATTAGAATTTTTTTTTTTGAATGAATGAATGAATGAGTGAATGAATGAATGAAATATGTAGCCTATAGAAGATTTACTCATTTAAAGTTGTTTTAATTATTCAGTTCATTGAAAATATGGTTTTATATCAATGGCATGTGGTGGTGTTTTAAAATGAGGCGGCAGTTTTTATATATAGCCTATATAATATTCATGTCCCTGTTACACTTAATGCTGTCACATTATCTTGGTTAAATAAACATAAAAAAGAGAAAACAAATATAATTCTATTTTGTATTTTATTAACATTCTTTTTTATTTGATGTAATATTTTAAATACTAATTATACATTTCATAGTGTTTTTATGCATTTTTTCATTTATTCTAAAATAATAACTAAAGGCAGTAACAATTTGAACAATATTTTGGAAACACTTTACAATAAGATTTAATTAGTCAACATTAGTTAACTACTTTAGTTAACAAGAACTAAGAATGAACAATGCCTATATATTACTCTTCATCTGTTACCTCTCTACACAGCCTATTCACTGTTATGTTTTTTATATATTGATTCATACAGTATATTTATTATGAGTTATTATTATTATTTATTTATACTCTTTTATTACGGTTAATCCCATTGATACTTATATCCCATTGACATAGTATATTTTCCTTCATTTGACATATAAAAGGTGATGTTTGGAAAGGATGTTGGAAACTAATTCTCTGCAAAAATACTTTTAATATGCAAGGATGTTTGGATATTTGTCTTCTTTTTTTCATGGTAATAAGCGTTATTTTACAAGAGCTGGTATTTGCAAAGTGATATTTGAAGATTGCAAACCTCTGCTGTTTCTGCTCAAAGGATGTAAAAGCACAACTTCATCTGGTACATTTATCTGATATTTTTATCTGCTCTTATCTATGGCACCTCATGACCTCGCTTTGACTTCAAACAATTTAGGCAGAGAAAACCATGTGCCAGGTGTACACAGAAAACTTACCTGATGTCTATCGAGCAGACATAATATCTGGTGATGTTGTACTGTAAATAAAAAATCCCATAAAATAAAAAAATACGGTAGCAAAAAATACGGTAGCAACGTTTCAGGGTTTACGGATTTAACTTAAATTTACAATTAAAAAACATTTCTTTAACTGATGTAATGTTAATATACCAACCTATTGAAGTTCTGAAATCTGTTTTGTACCTATACACTGATAACCATCAAAATCAGGTGGTGATGAGAAAGTCACATGATGAACCAAAGCTCACCCCAAGCAGCTTTTCCACAAGCTGAGAAGGCCAATACTAATATATATAGATATATATATATATATATAGAAGGTGCACAGTGTCATTCACACAAACACTAAACGCGATCATGGTAAGACATTAGATGTAACATACAACCCTAATAAAAATAACTGATAAAAAAACTAAGCAGAAACATAGTTATTTCAAAGAAAAAACATAAAATTTGAAATGCAACACATTCTGGGAACGTCAATTTAGTTTTTTTCGCTGTAAATTTTACATTCTTTTTTCACTTCCAAAAAACGGTATTTTACCGTAAAATTGTCTGAAATGTCTATTACAGTTTTTCACCATATATATTAGGGGAACTTACCGTTAACCATTTAACAGGTTTTTACTGTAGTATTTTCACAGTTTTTACCGTTAAAATCACTAGTACATATTTATTACTCCATTTGGCTTTTCAGGCAGCAGCTTCTTTTATTCAAGGATTCAAAGCATTTATTGTCATATGCCCAATGAGGAAAACAAGTTTCCCTGAGCAATGAAATTCTTACTTTGCTGTCCACAATGAATGCCAAGACAGCAAAATGCATTGTTGGATACTCACTGCAGGAATAGTCAAGACTAGGTATGCTAATCAAAGTATTCTAACAAAAAATAAAGCCTCTCAAATGAAATATATAAACAGCTAAACACATCAAAGAGTTAGAAAATATAGGTTAGCATAGGTTGTTAGCTTCTTTTTTGTTTTGCTGTGTGCCTGTAATCAATCAGGCAAAACAGCTAATAGACGATTTATCATATACACAAACTGTGCATTGTTTTGTTGCAGTTAATGCTTTAATGCTTAACATCGAAACTTCATTATTTTCTAAATAATCCATTAAACAAGTAGTGATTTGAGGAGCGTGCACTAATATTTTCAGTTCCATTCGTCTGCACGTTGTCTCAAGGACAAGCCCACAATAGGGGAAACTCAGGAGCCACCCATTGGAAACAAATATTTCAGGAACCGAATATATTGTGACACCGGCTTAAGTGTTCATTTAACACTGATGGGTTGAAGATGAATAGACATAAGATGAAAAACCACAAGGAAAAATGTATTTTAACAGTAATACCTGAGCATTTACAGGGACAACTCAAAATATTTTGCCATCATTTATGCCAATGAAATTGATTTGATCTTTGCAGAATTTGAAACATCTTCGCCAGATATGCTCTTGTCTCATTTGCTCTCAAATCAGCCACCTCCAAGATCAAAGATGGATATATTGTGCATCACAACTCAATGATACTCACCAGTGACAGTAACACTAAAACTCCTAATGATGCTAAATCTGCTGCTGCTGATCTGTAGTTTATAACGTCCAGAGTCTGTGGTTCTGGTGTTTGTGATGTTCAGAGATCCAGTCTGATGATCCACCTTCAGTCTGTTTCTGAATCTCTCATCAGCATCTTCACACTCAACATCTGTACAGATTTTACTCTGATCTCCATTGATTTCAGCTACAGTTAAAACAGATGTCCAGTGAAGCTTATCAGAGATGGTAAGATTAGAAACTGTCATATTCATTACAGCTGAAGTGCAGCTTTTTAATAAATCAAAAATGTATGACTCACCATGAACAGCAAGGAGAAAGACCTTGGTCCTGCTGCTTCTGCGGCGACGGAAGATCAGCAGATCATAAAGTCCAGAGTCTGTGGTTCTGATGTCTCTGATGGTCAGCGATCCAGTCTGATGATCCAGCTTCAGTCTGTCTCTGAATCTCTTAGTATCTTTATCACACTGAACATCTGTACAGCTAAAACAGGGATCTCCACAGATTCTAGCAATGTGAGTGTTATTAAAATACCACTCAATGTTTCCCTCTTGTTTCATTTGATCACCAGTGTTTAGAGTGACTGAATCTCCCTCCATCACTGACACTCCGTCTGTATCAAAACTGAAAAAACCTGAAGAAGAAATGAACAGTTAATTATAAGCCAAACAACACTGTACAAGGGGAGAGTGCAGTGATTCTACAGATCATAAAAATTGTGAGTAGAGAAATATGTCTGGATTCATAATGTAACAGCAGATTTAATGATTACAGCAGATTTAATGATTTAATGATTTAATCATACTAGACATGATAAATATCACTCATAATAATACTTTAGGAAATGATATTTTCCACAACATTAAAAAGATTAAAATTCTTAACTGCAAACCAAACAAGGATCTTTGACAAAATTATGAGGTAAATTGAGCGAAATGTCTGACCAACCAGCTAAAACCAGCCTGACCAGCCTGGTAGACCAGTTTGACCAACCAGCTAAAACCAGCCTGACCAGCCTGGTAGACCAGTTTGACCAACCAACTAAAACCAGCCTGACCAACCTGGGAAACCAGTTTGACCAACCAGCTAAAACCAGCCTGACCAGCCTGGTAGACCAGTTTGACCAACCAGCTAAAACCAGCCTGACCAGCCTGGTAGACCAGTTTGACCAACCAGCTAAAACCAGCCTGACCAGTTTGGCCAACCAGCTAAAACCAGCTATTTCCAGCTTAAACCAGCCAACCAGCTTAGGCTGGTTTTAGCGGGTTTTTTCAGCAGGGTGCTTAGAAGTAAAAAATAACCAAATTCTTTCTAAATTGTATGGGGCCAGTAATTATCCAGAACATGATAAGGAGACTTTCTCTAAATACCTCAATTGTGATTTAAATGTACATGACTTGCTTTTAAACATGACTCACCACGAACAACAACAGCATAGAATCCAAAATCGTCGCCGCTTCTTAAACGCTCGATCAATAACCAGTAATTTCCAGAGTCTGTCATTGTGGCGTTTGTGATGGTCAGAGATCCATCTCGATTCAATTTCAGTCTGTCTTTGAGTGTCTTATTACGGTCTTTACACTGAACATCTGTACAGCTATCCCTGAAATATCCATTGCTATATCCTCTGCGTTCAGCTACGAGATTGTTAATTTTCCAAGTAACCCAATCTTCCTCGAATGGTGCCCACATACCATATTTTAGAGTGACTGAATCTCCCTCCATCACAAACACTGTGTATCTTTCAAAATCAGACACAACTGGAGAAAAAATGAACAGTCAATCATAAACTGAACAAAACTGCACAACAGGAAAGTAATATATAAATAAACTTTTGGTGTTGTTTTGGAAGCCAAAAGAATTCTGCACCCGTTAAACTACTAAATTTATACTTGTATTTGTAAACTTGTATTTATTTATTGTATAGCCTGTTGATTCAGAAACGTATCCAGAAACTCGACAGAAGTGCTCTATTTCTAGATTATTATCCAAAAATTTGCTAACTTAATTAGCATAATTAAATATCAATCCCAACCTGTGCTCTCTTATTTAGGCTACTGCTCGTTTTATTTAACTGAATTTCGAGAGCATTGCATTAGTGATTTACTGTATCACATACAATGCGGTATGTTCTGCTAGATATTTTGGCAAGTCATCGCTCTCTAGTGTCCAAAGCAGAAAATCACATCTCTAATAATAGTGCTACTTTTACCTGATAGAGAGCGATATAAATAGACACTGCTGTTCTCATAGAGGGAAAGCGAAGGAACCAATAATTATAAATAAGGTGCACAGGGCTAAAATTAAAACGCACAACTGACCTTTCGCACTTGAATTATGTGAAATGTGAAATTTTCACTTGGAAGTGAAAATTATGAATGGACCTGACATGATTCTAACATTAAATCAAAACAATACAATCATGCAGTGGACAATTTCCTTTAATATCTGGCTTAAATA
This sequence comes from Sinocyclocheilus grahami, assembly GCF_001515645.1. Taxonomy (NCBI): domain Eukaryota; kingdom Metazoa; phylum Chordata; class Actinopteri; order Cypriniformes; family Cyprinidae; genus Sinocyclocheilus; species Sinocyclocheilus grahami. The sequence continues at coordinate 16,290 of NW_015507253.1, forward strand.
TAAGATCTGTTCTGCAGTGCAGGATAAGTCCAGTTTGCAAACATTAGCTATTTAAATGCTCCATTTTGTTTTACATAAGGAGTTGCTTGCTCTCAAGAAAAGGTCAAAGGTTGAACCCCTAAAATGTTAAAGGTGAACATGCGTCAGAGAGTTTTGGAAAGTAAAGGTCACATTCCATCTGTGTGTTAGAGAGAAATATCAATGTACAGAGACACACTGGACTCAGATGTTAACTTTGTCTTAAGTCATTAATGAGTCACTAATTAAGTCACTAATGATTTCACAAACAAACCTACTGACCCAAGAGTGAACTAAATCTGTTTTTATGGCACATGAACAAAGAAACTTTGTCTTCCAGAAAATAAATGCTTTTGAGGGCTCAACTTTAAGGCACTTCGTCATTGGCTGAAAATTGTAGAATAGGAAATGTTAAAAATACTTTATGAGAGTGCAAGACTTTAATACAGAACAAACTTCCTTTACATTGCATTTTATCCAAAATAAAATCTTACTGTTAATTTACAACATTTAGACAAATCTTTCATACTGTTTTAATGAAAAAACAACTAAACAGTCGTAATGTCCATAATGATGTTTACATGTGTTCTGGATGGTTCTGTAGGCAGGTGATGAACTCTTTGACTGGGTGACCCTGGAAACAGATCTGATAAACTGCATTAAACAGGGGGAACCTGTAGAGAAACAGAGAATGTTTTACATAAATACAAACCCAATTCCAAAAAAGTTGGGACACTGTACAAATTGTGAGTAAAAAAGGAATGGAATAATTTACAAATCTCATAAACTTATATTTTATTCACAATAGAATATAGATAACATATCAAATGTTGAAAGTGAGACATTTTGAAATGTCATGCCAAATATTGGCTCATTTTGGATTTCATGAGAGCTACACATTCCAAAAAAGTTGGGACAGGTAGCAATAAGAGGCCGGAAAAGTTAAATGTACATATAAGGAACAGCTGGAGGACCAATTTGCAACTTATTAGGTCAATTGGCAACATGATTGGGTATAAAAAGAGCCTCTCAGAGTGCGTCTGTGCCATGAAATTTAAAATCAACTTATTTTTCCCGTAAAATTATACATTTTCTCAGTTTAAACATTTGATATGTCATCTATGTTGTATTCTGAATAAAATATTGAAATTTGAAACCTCCACATCATTGCATTCTGTTTTTATTCACAATCTGTACAGTGTCCCAACTTTTTTGGAATCGGGTTTGTAATTGCTTCAATACATTCATGAAGAAGATCAGCAGTAACGAATGGATAATATTGGTATAATGGTATAATATTGTAAAAAAAATTAAAACAAGTGATCCACATCAAGATGTTTGTTAATGAATATGCAATTGGTTATTGTTGAAATTGCCACATCAGCTCTTAAAGGCCATTTAAAACAGAATGTGTTCCATATTCAGTCAGAAGGGGGAGCTAAAGCAATATCATCTGCATTAGGAGAGACATGTTGCTGTATAACTGAAAGCATAAAAAAAATCACTGGTAAAATGTAATATCATATTTGCAATTTATATGTTTTGTTCCATTAATATTAAACATAACTCATTTGGGAAATTATAGATTTTTAGGAGATAATGGAAATATTTAAATATTATACAGTGTTTAAAAAAACTACATTTTTAAGGCCTTGTTTTTCCATGTTTGTTCAGTTGTTGGCAATCCAACTGAGTTGAAATGCCTGAATCTGAAGTTTTTAAAAAGATTATCACATGTCTATCACTCATAAAACATAATAGGAATTAATTTAACATCCTATGATGATTTGTGTGTGAGTGATGTTTGACCTTTAGTCTAAGTCATTCACCAAGGGATATTCAGGATCACTATAAATGCATCAAAAATCACTTAGAGGAATTATGAATGATACAAAATGCACATAAAATCATGTTCAGAACAGTAATACTGCATAAAGTCATTTTTATTGATCAGAATTAATTTATCTAAAAAAATGAAAAAAATCAGGTGTATTTTTTTTATATATTTCAAAATAGTAAATGGCTAAAATTAATTTTGAAATATTTATAGAATTATATGTTTGATAAGTTTACTTTTAGCATTCACCCAAATGTATGCAGAGAGAAACAGAAATATCTGCATGCTTAAGATTCCTATGAAACTATTTATCAGCATGTATTTTAGCAGAAGCACATTACAACTGCTGGAAACAGAAGCAAAGACCAGGAGACTCTTGAGTATCTTCAGCAGGACTCTTTACTGAGTGTTGTGTGGTGCTGTCAGGCATACATTGTATTTTACAGTTATCAGTGGCCAGTCCTTAAAGGTGTTGACTTTACACACATTCTCAGAAGTGACCATTTAACCAAGACAACAAAGCGATCACCCCAGCTATTAGCTCCAGCAGACCCTGGGTCTGAGACCTCCATGGGTCTGATGAAGGTCTAGTCTCTTCCATGTTGTTTCCATGTTGATCTGATGTCATAAACCAAGCACAGCAACAGCAGCCACGCCCACCACTGCAGCAACGACCAATCGGATCACAGCTTCAAAAGTATCACAACAGCAGATACAGTCTGAAAAAAAGAAAAAGAGCACTGAATCTGAATTGTGCATTTAGGGTCTCTTTCAAACCTCAAGCATCCATGAATATGTACTAATATGTAATATTAGGCTGTGTTTGGACAAAATAATCAGTGTGATTTTTAGACTTTAATCAACTTTTTATAACCTTGCATTACCTGATTTAGACATGACATGATTTTTAAAAAGGAAATATTCAATATCACCGTTGATATGAGAGATCAGTCTGGTAAATACACACTAACAAAAATTCAAAGAGTCTGAAGCATCACAGCTGACGTACCTGTAGCTGGATCTGTACTGAGATCCTCAGTGTGTTTTATGGTTGAATTGTTCACGGCACAGCTGGACGACACACAGTTTTCTGGTGATGAGGAGCTTTGTGGAGTGGCTGATAATGACAGATGTTACTGTAATGTTATTGTGCTGATACAAACTGTCCTAATCCTTATTTTAAATTAAAGCTGTCAATAAAACGTGTGAGTGTTGTGTTGAGAATGTTGCTAATTTTATATGCGATGTGGAAATGCACCACTAGGGGTCTGTAGAGAGAACCAGCTGAGGATGATAGAAACGTGAAGAGAAAGAGAAGACGCTTGTGAGTGAGTGAGAGGAGCCCTGCGTCCCAATGTGCAAAATGTCTTGTATGTGCGATCAGAATGTGTCTCAGAGCCAGTGGTGGACAGTAACAGAGTAGCTTTACTTCGTTACTGTACTTAAGTACATTTTTCAAGTATCTGTATTTTACTGGAGTCGTTTTATTTTGAGTAACTTTTACTTCACTACATTCGTAAGCATAAGATAGTACTTTTTACTTCATTACATTTCATAAAACATATCCTTACTCCTTGTAATATATTACGTGCTCTGACACGCAGAAGCGGTGTCTGATTCATGAACGAACTGATTCTTTCAACGAACCTTTTAAATCCGTTCGCAAATTGCACCAAACGATTCATTGACGAATTAGAATGAACCGATTGCAGCTGTTCTCGAGTCGACAACTCACTGATTCAAATGAACCGTTTAGTGCGAGTCTCCAGTGAAATAAATTCACAAGTAAGAACCTTGCGCGTGAAGCCCACTGAAATGATTGAATGCAGACACATCAACATCAGTGTCTCTATTTTAGTTAAAAAAAAACGAAACATTAAAATAACACAGACTAAAAAAATAATTCATGCGCGTTCATATTCCCCGCTGCCCTAACGTTAACAGTTTTATTAAAATGCTACGCATTTAGCCCTGTGTGATGTCTGTTTTTATATTGTTTATCAACAGTATACATTTTTATATTGTTTGGATTAACTAGCGGAGTAGACAGATATGAATGTTTATTCATAACCGTACTGAAAATAAGTAAATATTGTTAGCTGATGCGAACTGTCTAGCACAGTGTTTCCCGTCTGTCCAGAGCAGGGGTGCCGTGTAAAAAATCCTTTTTTAATATTTTTAAATTGCTAAAATGTTCAAAAAAGCATCTATTATATAATATCCATTTCTGATGGCGCCAATAATTAGAGATGCACCGAAATTTCGGCTGCCGAAAAACTCAGTCGCTCCACTCGTATACCGTTCATGCTCATCGGAACAGCAAAGTTCACTCAAAAATTGAGCCGACAGGAAACATCGATGTAGTACAGTATTGTTTCTGTCTGCAATAGCCCTACTGTGTTGTAACATGGTGTGGTATATGGGCAACTCATATACCACACCATCGTTATGTTATGCTCACGTGTTCTGATAATAATAGCTTTCTAGGACTAAACATTATTTGGATAATTGGTAAAAAAAAAAACTAAAAAAAAAAGGTTAAATATCTTAACCCTACTGTTAGTCCTACCTGAAAAACTAAAAAGCAATTTATTTAATTCGAAGGCCTGTCGTTATTTTTT
>NW_015507253.1:21535-45039 GCF_001515645.1 Sinocyclocheilus grahami
ATCGAAGTTAGAAATTCAAATATTGTGACAAAATTAATTTTGTAGGGCGCCACGAGTTTGTTAAAATTTCCAAAGTGTGCCGCGTCTAAAGAAAGGTTGAGAAACACTGGTCTAGCTAACGAGCTTGCTGGTGCTAAGTTGAGGTAATTTTTAGATATAAAGTCCAATTATTGTTATTCAACCACCTAGATTGATTACATCTGAGGGGAAAGAAAGGATGTGATGTTCAGAACATGGTAACTACAGTAATTATCAAAGTGGGAAGTGATGCCCTCTGGGGGCATTTGGTCAGGGGTGTTTTTACACCACAAAATATATCTCGACTCCATGTAGTTGTTATTTTGGGAAAATCCCAGGTATTTTGAGCAGTAGGATTATAAAAAATATGTGCTAATATAAATTTAAATTAAGTAGCCTATATAAAATTGCAAAATAAATCTATCAGTACTTTTTTACTTAAGTACATAAAAAGTCTAGTACTTTTGTACTTTCACTCGAGTAAAATTGAAAAATTAGTACTTTTACTTTTACTGGAGTAATATTTTATTATACGTATCTACACTTTTACTCAAGTACTTGATTTGTGTACTTCGTCCACCACTGCTCAGAGCATAGTGCAAGTTGAAAAGAGTATGCCAAAACTCCCGGAACTGTGTTTTTTCGAAATGTGGATCCGCGCAGTGCGCGCACACTCAGCTGATATTTCCCACAACGCTTGGAGGATTAATTTGGTTTAGAACTACAAACACGAATAAAAATAACTACAAATATGGCGGATGTTCGCGAGACCGACGGTTAGCCGAGACGCCCTGAAAGCGTTTGAGCTGTTAATAATTAACATCTGACCTGGCGAAACCAAATTCATGTAATGTTATCTTGTATTTCATCAGCAATAGTATTGTGAACTTTTATAAAGCATACAATTTTTTTTGCCATTTACTGTTTTGTTTGTTTGAAGGCTGTTTGTTTATTTTACACAAAAAACATGGTTACTACACTTTTACTATAATAAAACCATGGTTACATTTTAGTAAGAGCTCGCATGAAAGACACATGACTGACAAATCAACATGCTACTTTTTTTCTCCAATAAGGTAGGCCTAGGAAGATTTGTTTGAGTAGTGTCAATTTAATTAGGCCTGATTAAAATTTGCATAGTTTATATGAGGATGTGACAGGATGATATACAGGCAGGTTTACGGTGACAGGTATATGCCACAATTTATGAAATGGTAGTATTTCCCAAAGCTTGATTACTCTTCTGTTACACACTCAAATGTATCTATTTTTTGTATGCAAATGTATCTACATATTATTGGTGCATAGTATAAGTAGGCAAATTGGGATGCAGCAGATGAAACTTGAAAAAGTAGCTGTTTACACTACATCTATATCTCTGTTATTTACTATTGACACCACAGTAAGAATAGTTAATGACAGTGTTAATCGTAAAATAATAAATATCAGTGACTAAGATAAAATATTTCAAAACAATAACAAAGGAGATTGACACAAATTCTCTACTCACCAGAGACTGTGACATTAAATCTCTTGTCTTTGGTCTCTCCGCTGGTCAGTGTTAGTTGGTAAAGTCCAGAGTCTGTGGTTCTGGTGTTGGTGATGGTCAGAGATCCAGTCTGATCCAGCTTAAGTCTGTTTCTGAATCTCCCATCAGGACCATCATATGTTGAGTTGATTTGGGTTAAATTGTTGATTTGAGCTATTCATGCCCTTCCAAATGTCCACTGTATCAACAAATATTTCTGTACTTCAGTAACACCAGTGTGTAGAGTTACAGATTCTCCCTCCATCACTGACACTGACTGAACTTCTGTCCCATCTAGAAACTAAGACTTTCAGATAGGTTTGTTGGTTTTTAATGACCAAACTAATTGTATGGTGTTATTATCTATTATCTATATAGTGCAAAAGTTATACATTACATAATTATGGCATCAAAACTGGATCTTGTTTTAAATAACCAAATATTAACTTGTACCAAAACTTGTCATCAGTTCTTCCCATGCTTCGTAAGTGTGATTCAATATGTCGTTTTACTGTGCGCTGCCGAAACGATTGAGGCATTCTGCATGTAGTAAACAAACTAATTAAAACTGACAAAACAAAGTAGTGTTAGTACAATTATTAAGACAATAGAGAACTGAACACATCAAGTTGCCTTGGATTTTTTTTATTTTCTCAACTATTTATATATTTATTTATCTATCTATTTAAGTCACAAATAAATCAATAGATAATTTAATTTGAAATAGTGGACCACAACTAACAACATGTTGGTAAGAAAATAAAAGCACATTATGGTGTATTTTATGTATAATGGGAATAACAGTGAAACAGTGGTTGCAGATTTTGGTCACTTTATTTTAAGGTCCAGTTCTCATCATTAATTAACTATTACCAACGGCTTTCGCCTCAAACTTCTAATTACTGCTTATTAGTTGGCAGTAAGGCCTAGTTGTTAAGTTTAGGTATTGGGTTAAGGATATAGAATACAATTATGCAGAATATGTACTTGATAAGTACTAATAAACAAACAATATGCTAGTAATATGCATGCTAATAAGCCAATAGCAAGAATTGGTCGCTATACTAAAGCGTTGCCCAGATTTTTAACAGAACCGTATTACTCTACTAAAACTTCAAGAAGACACATTAATAACTTAATTAACTTAATAAACCAACCAGATGCCACAAGCACAAACCATAATCCTTGACCATTTGCTAACCAATCTAATTTAATAACACTGCAAAAATCACACTGATAGACCGATATGAAGTACAGATGATGGACTGTGACATCAACAAAAAAAATTTTTGCAGTACATGTTTGTCAGCACTTCCTAGTATGAATTATTTTTTATAAATGATTGCCAGCATTTGACTGTATTTACTGACATACAGAATCAATAATATCAACATTACAATAAATGTACTGTATGTGTGTCGAAAGCAGACAATTTCTATTCATTTAAAAATACTCCAGCCTTGTTCAGGGTTTGTCTGTGTCTAGAAACGGCCCTGCATAGTGTCACACATTAAGACACTCACTTTTCGACACCTACTGGTGAAAATAAATGGCAGTGTAGGCCTAACACATGGAATGTGAATGAACTGAACAGAATTTGTTTCTATATTCAGTCACAAGAGGGAGCTAAAGCAGCATCATCTGCATCAGGAGAGTCAGATGTTGCTGTAAAACATCAGCAAAAAGCATCCAAATAAAGAAACAACAAATATTACAAAGTAAAACATTTTAGATTCATATGTTGCTTGCAAATACTTTCATTTCACCTGAATACACAAAAACGTTTGAATGGCCTTCAGATGAGGAGGTTGCCTCCTTTTCCCAGAGTGTAGTTACAACATCTACCAGCAGTAAATGAAAATACATATACAAGAAAAATGCAAGTATTATAAATGTCCATTTATTTTAAAAGCACACTGAGATTGAGAAAAATAAGCTTTTCATTGGTGTATGGTTTGTTAGGATAGAACAATATCTGGCCGAGATACAACTATTTTAAAATCTAGAATCTGAAGGTGCAAAAAATCTAAATATTAAGAAAATTGCCTTTAAAGTTGTCCAAATGAAGTTCTTAGCAATGCATATTACTAATCAAAAATCAAGTTTTGATATATTTACGGTAGTAAATGTACAAAATATCTTCATGGAACATGATCTTTACTTATGATTTACTTTACCTAATGATTTTTGGCATAAAAGAAAAATCAATAATTTTGACCTATACAATTTATTTTTGGCTATTGCTACAAATATACCCGGGCAACTTATGACTGGTTTTGTGCTCCAGGGTCACATTTGATAAAACCATCACTGGAAACAAAGATGAATTCAATCCCCATCACTATGACAGATGCTGAAGACATTTAATCAGAGTTCAGTGAGGAAACTGAGCTGCCAGATAATAAAGTCTGTTAATAACACACAAATCGCTGAACAATATATTGAAAGTTTTTTCACAGAAGCTTCTAGTGATGATGATCAGATCAAATCTGAGTCAAAAACAGAATCAGACTGTGATTTTATACATAATTTAGAAAAAAATATTTTTATCACAAAAGTTCATATACACTTCAAAAAAGTGAAGTGAAGTCATTATTTACAAAGTTGTAAGTTTGAAGGCCTTGTGTTTTCATGTTCAGTCACTAGTTGGTGCTCCAGCAGGGTCTTTAGGAGACATGTGTTCTCTGTACACCATTAAATTACTGCTCTGCACATTTTGTAAGTCCATCTGACACACTCAGTATGGTTAATGGAGCTATCTCCTGATGAGCTGATGATCTGAATCAGGTGTATCAAATAAGGGAGACATGCAAAATGTGCAGAGCAGGGGGTTCCCAGGACCAGGATTAAGAACCACTGAGTTAAAATGACTGAATTTTAAGATTAACAAAGTAAAAACTAAATCTATCTGTTCTATAATCTCCCAATTGAATATCATTGTTCAGTATTAAAAGCAAACTAAAGTGTTTTTCACACTTTATCTTTCTCACACTCGTTCACATGCAAAAAAGCAGAAGTAACTGCAGCTTTTGACACTTTGGGCTCCTGAGAGCTTCCGTTTCGTGAAGGGCATTTATTTTAGTAGAAGCACATTAAACCGCAGCCATTTACGGTTAAAGTGTCTACAGTGTCTAAAGTGTTTTCCCCTTTCTTATCTGATCTCAATTGTTCACCACAGTGTCTCGTCTCCATTGGCAACACGCACGATGTGTGTGTGTGATTGCAAGTGACTTATTTAGTTTCTTTCTTCTTGTCTTCATTTTTCTCTTCAGTCAACACAGATGTGTAGATCAAGGTCTCATTATCTCTGAACTGTTCTGTAATTTTTGAAAAAATTGATATATCGACATGTTATATAAAACAGATCTGAATGCAATGGTTTTGTATTGAAAACATTTCCAATGCACTGGTCAGTTTTCACACTCCATCTCTCACACACGTTTACATGCATAAGTTTCAGGATCCTTTTGGCTTTGCAACCGAGTGACTGTGGTCAGTTGTTTTTCTTCTCAGCTTCTCATTTCACACTAAATATTTTTATTCACTTCGGTGGTCCGAAGTTATTTATTTTTTGTAATGCAAATTCATTGAACACCAATTCATTATTTTCATCTAACAGTTTTTAATGGCCTAATAGTGTCTCTAGTATTTGTCTTACAGATAAAAGAGTCTGCTAGATGAATAATTGTAAGTAAATACAGAATTCAGAAGCAATTGGGTGCATTAAACATATGGATTTTTGCAATATCGCCTACAGCTGTAGAAGTCTTAAAACAAAAAGTTTGAACATTTTTTAACAAAGGCTTGTGCCCTTCTCCATGGTCTCTTTAACAACAGTTTGCATTGTAATTGCATTAGTATTTTATTGAAGTGAAGTGATTTGTGGCCAAGTGTGGTGACCCATACTCGGAATTTGTGCGCTGCATTTATCCCACCCAAGTGCACACACACACACACACACACACACACACACACACACACCCCGGAGCAGTGGGCAGCCAATGCTGTGGTGCCCGGGGAGCAGTTGGGGGTTCGGTGCCTTGCTAAAGGGTCTCACCTCAGTCGTGATATTGAGGGTGGAAAAGAGCGCTGGTCATTCACTCCCCCCACTGACAATCCCTGTCGGACCTGAGACTCAAACCCACAACCTTCGGGTTACAAGTCCGACTCTCTAACTATTAGGCAACGACTGCCCCTGTTGTGTGATATTATACTTACAATATTATTGTATGTAATGAGGAAGCAGACAAAATTGCCAAAGAATCAATTCAAATGAAAGAACCAAATATAAACATTGCACTCAGTAGATCAGAAGGAAAACAGTTTATTTTAGAAGCATGCAATAGGAAATGGCAGACAGTTTGGGACTCATGTCATACAGGTCGACACTATTACAAGGTTCAAAAAACCATAAACAGCAGCAAAATAATTCACAACTTAAGTAGAAAAGAACAAGTTATTTTCACACATTTACATACTTTACACATTATAGGGAAACATAACACGGGTCTGTGAGATGTGTTTAATAGAGGAAACTGTAGAGCATGTTATGAAGATACGTAAGATATATGAAATAGAAAGGAGGATTCTTAAGGAAGAATTACAAGCAGTAGGATGTCAGGAATTTACTACAACCAGCTTATTAAATGACCACATGGATGAGATGAGTGATATACATGGGTTCAAAAAACCATAAACAGCAGCAAAATAATTCACAACTTAAGTAGAAAAGAACAAGTTATTTTCACACATTTACATACTTTACACATTATAGGGAAACATAACACGGGTCTGTGAGATGTGTTTAATAGAGGAAACTGTAGAGCATGTTATGAAGATACGTAAGATATATGAAATAGAAAGGAGGATTCTTAAGGAAGAATTACAAGCAGTAGGATGTCAGGAATTTACTACAACCAGCTTATTAAATGACGGTCCAAATTCAGGAAAACAAATACATGCAGTCATGAGATTTATTAAGAATAATGGGATATAGGAGGGTTATATAATAGGATATAGGAGGGTTTGTTCATTCTTTTCACTCCATCACAGTAGGTGGCGATATGCACCTTTGAAGTTGGTTCGCAACTCACCATTAAATCAAAAGAAGAGGAGATGTCAAAACGAGGCCCGTGTCCGAAATCGCCCCCTATAACCTCATTCACTATTCCCTACATTAGGTCACCAATTCAGTTCACTAGAAGGAGTGAATGAAAACGAGTAGTGAATTCGGACACTGAGTGCACCGGAAGGAATGCCGCTTTTGCAAAGTTTGTGCTTGCTGTTTATTAATCATTTGAAGCTCCAGTAGTAAGATTAAAGGATTTATCTTGAACTCTGTCACGGAAATTATGTATAAACCCTAATCAAACAATTTAATTTACAATGAATTTATACCCGTGTTGTACATTATGCTGTACGCCATGGATGGCGCTTTGTAAAAATGAACGGATTGATTATTCAGCTGCGGGCGCCATCTTCTGGCAAGATGTGGGAATTCATTCGGCACGTGACTCACAGTGCATTATGGGTATTCTCTAGCCGTTGAGCGTGCACCAGTTGTACGCTCGTTTTTGCAGTGCATTGTGGGATTGAATGAGTGCAATTGAGAACGTCCACTATGGTTTAGGACACCACTAAAAATGTCTGTTCCCTCAAATAGTGCCCTATTTAAGGGTATAGGGGGCGATTTCGGACACAGCCCTGATAAAGGGGAGCTTGACGAGCTGCAGCAGGTGCTGGTGATCAGTGCTGGGGCTGATGACTAGTGACTGTGACTGAGAACAGGTGTGAGCCAGGGAGGATTCTGGGACATGGAGTCCAGAGCTGGTGACTGGTGACAGAGACTCCCTGACATTTAGTACCTAAATGATGCAGTACCTTTTCCTTAGAGTAAAAAAAAGGGCTAAAGAATGTACAAGTGTGGCAAGCTTTTGTACCCCTAAAAGGTATTTTTTCTTCTTTTTCTGAGTGTTCCTTCAACAGCTCAGATATTAGGGCTGCAACAACTAATCGATAAAATCGATTATCGATTATGAAAATCATCGACAACGATTCTCATTATCGATTAATCGGGTCTGCCCACAGTGCACGTCCAACGGAGTTTACATACTTGTCCAACTTCAGCCGGTCGCGTCAAATTAAAGCACTGAATTTACTTATTTCTATGGACAAAATGCATCTAAAATAGTGGCGGAATGAACAGAATGAGATGCTGCAAGCATTAGCATAATGGCTTGCACTGTCAGGTGCTTTGACAGATGCGTGTGCGTCCTCAGCGCAAAAACACTTTCACTTAACAGTCATATCCTTATGTATAAAGGTCACAAATTCACGCGAGCATTTCCATTTTTGCATAAAATAATTATTGCTGTTATCTATGAAGGAAAGGCAGAGAGCTTTATAGTGTTTTTTTTTTCAGATACCCAATTACAGTCAAAAAGTACTTAAACAATGCCAGCAAGAATGCAAGCTATGAAGGGCACAGAAGCCATTTTTGTTATGTGAATAAATAAAAGTATTTAGTTATAAATGACAATAACATTTTTATTTTTATTTAAACAATTTTTTGACAGATTCCTAAAATGTGTTCTCTCTTTATTATGGCAGGTGGTCTAATAAATTAAGAAAAGCATTCAGTTGGAACGTTTGTTTTAAGGACATTGGGCAGAATGTGGAATAGTGTGTTTTTGTCAAAATAAAGAGAGAAAATTGTGTTTTAATCCGATTAATCGAAAAAATAATCGACCAACTAATCGATTATCAAAATAATCGTTAGTTGCAGCCCTATCAGATATGCATAATTTTTTCCCCTTCCATTGTTGATATTTGAGCTGAAGTTTGTTTCACTGTCAAAGGCCAGTAAGCCAGGTTTATTTTCAAGTCAAATCACACATTTTTATTTATTGCTTTTATTTACTACATCCGAGTTTAAAATCACAAACAAATATTAAGGAGTAAAAATATACAACAGTAAAAGGGAGTTCTAATAATTCTGTTCCTATGAGTCAATTGAAAGCTTTCAGGCTTATTATAATCAATCTGGCTTTGAAAGGGTTCTCATTTGAGTGGGTCTCATTTTTTGTTCTCCAATGCAGGGCCCCACCCTAATTTGTCTATTTTGCCTCCTTCCCATCTATATCTCTCTTGCTTTATTCCTCTCACTTACACTTCAGTTTCTAACTATCAATGTGGACATAAGTATTCCAGAAATAATGCAGCGCCGTCAGAATTGTCTCATTCTTGTGTTCTTTGGGATGGTATTGAGTGGGTATGTAATTACTCTTCAGCAATATTAGAAGGTTTGCTTTGTGTTGTGAATTAATGTGATAACCAGTGTTGGGAAGGTTACTTTGGAAATATAATAGGTTACAGATTACAAGTTACCCTATTTAAAAATGTAATAGTAGAGAAACTTTCAAATTACTTTAAAGTAAATGTAACTGATTACTTCTCTAAATTTCTAATGAATGTTTATTTGCAACTGTTAATCATTCAAACATTTACACCATGCAGAGTTAACCTTACAGTAGTGCTCAACACTGTCAGACTTTCAAAATCCTTCACTTGAAGATGATCAAATTTGAACATCCACCACAAAATCAGACTTTAGTACTGCCTTTTACTTTGAGATTGATATGATTTTTAAATCTCATTGAACTTCAGAAGAAAGTTAAGATAAGAAAGTTAATTGATAAGAAATCTTTGCATAACTACATGAAACACTGCACTTAATGGTTTGGGGGGGGGGGGGGGGGGGGGGAAAAAAAAAAAAAAAAAAAAAAAACAACAATTTCCCTGTTGTACAGTGGAGTGGTCCAATAAAAGCATATACATCAACTCAAATACGGTTATCTAATAAGCATGTGTCCTATTCCGTGTACTAAAAACTCCTGAAACATTGGTGTCTCTTTGTATAGGATATGACGATAGTTTTCTCAAAATAAGTAAAATGCTCATGAAGTGACTCAGAGCAGTTTTTTTTTTAGAGATTATGTTTGTGTGTTCATGTACTCCTATATTGAGGCGGCAGAGGCTGAAAACACCGCAAGCTTCAGTAGGCCTATGTGTAGTAAATGAAACCACATGTCTGCGCCATTAATTTCCAGGAGGGGCAGAGTGGGGAAAGAAGAAGAAAAAAATTTAAAAAAAAACTCATTCACCCACAACAAATTCTGAAACATGGACAACCCTATTTTTTGTATGGACCTCACATAAAAAAAAAAAAAAAAAAAAGTTTAAATCCTTAGGCTGGGGACATGCAAAATAATGAAGTTATCTCCTGAACTGCACCTTCACTTCCATTTTTCTTTTCAGTCTCTTAATTTGCCCTGAAATCTCTCATGACTTTAATACTCAAGCTTTAACAGAACTATACTTTCTAAATTGCCTATGTGACGCTCTTGCCTGGGCGGTCTGCTTTCTGCACAATGGAGACCGTGTGTAATAGGGTTTCACTGATTCAGAGAGAGAGAAGAAACCATTTCTATATAAAACACAAGACAACACACAAATTGATTGCAATCAGGCCTCGTAATATAAACGCGTTATAACTCGACATTGAGCAACACACTCGACGCCAAACAAGGCTTAACAGAGTCCCAACATATTAATTGAAAGATACAATCACAATAAAGCAAATATTTGTGTGTTTTGGACATTTATAAATGATAATTCTCAGACCGCGAAAAACTTACCCACAGCAACGCTTCATTAATTCTGCTGTGGGCGGTCCCTACGCCACACGCTAAATCACATCACGCACCACAGATGGCGCTGTCCCCATTTATGCCATAATTTAACATACCTTTTCAATCCGTTACACCTACATGTCAAAATTAGTACATCACTACAATATCTTTATAGAAAAATCCTAAAACTAGTCGTGTTTTTCCCTTACAAAACTTAACCATGCTTTTATTATAGTAAAAGTACAATAACCATGTTGTGGTTGTTCTTTTGCAAATGAATTACCATTTTATATTTATTTTTACTAATTCCATGGTTAAACTATGGTTAGTGTGATGACTGATGAATGGGCTGCTGCTGCTTAGCCAAGTAAACAAAGACAAAACTACAATAGCATATTTACAGATGAAACTGACCTGCACTTGAAACCCTGAACAGTAGTTGTGCTTCTCTGCTCCACCAGTGCGCTTCCACAGTCCTCTCCATTCTCTCTCTCGCATTGATTACTCTGATCCAAACCAAGCCGAAGCATTGCCAGTCACGACTAACCGATTCATGATTTATTAGAGATTTAATTATCGAATGGCGAATTCGGAAATAATGGCTTTAATACATTCGGCAGGCAATTATACAACAATAATATTAAAATATCGGTCCAAATCGGCTGCCAGGCTCAAACGACTACAGAACAATGCTTCGGGCACGGTGAAAAAATATTTCACGTGAAGTATTTTTGAAGTAGTTCTAAAAAAGGCCAGAATATTTAAAGTCATAGGCTTACGTTTCCAAATTAGAAAATGACGTCAACTGAGGCAGCGCTGGTGTTGAACCAGTGGATCCGTGTGTGGACCACGTAAAAAGAATGACTCCGATGCAGTTACATTAGAATCCGGTTATCCGTGCGTGGACCACGGCTGATGCCTGTCACTGACTTACATTGGTATCACTTCTGTGAGCCCATCACGGAATTTTCGACGATTCCGTGATGCCACGACAATATTCGGACCATAATATCCATTATGAGTTTTAATATTCTCGATTGTATGATTTGTGAAAAATTAAGTGCAATTTTTAGTCGCGGTACTCACGTATCACGGAATTTTCGGCGATTCCGTGATGCCACCACGGATTCGGATGTCATGGTCCGTGGTCATTACACGGAATTCTGTGTGATCAGGTTGACAATAATATTAAAATATCGGTCCAAATCGGCTGCCAGGCCACCGGGAATTGTCCCAGTTCTCCCGATGGCCAGTCTGCGCCTGATTTATGTTGTCTTTTTGCAGCTTAATATTCACAGACACTAGTCCAGGGCTGTCCAAACTCGGTCCTGGAGGGCCGGTGTCAAACAGAGTTTAGCACCAACCCTAATTAAACACACCTGAACCAGCTAATCAAGCTCTTACTCGTCATAGAAACTTCCAGTCAGGTGTGTTGAGACAAGTTGGAGCTAAACTCTGCAGGACACCGGCTCTCCAGGACCGAGTTTGGACAGCCCTGCACTAGTCCATATCGCGTTTTGATTCAAGTGTACTGACCTACTTTTGATTTATTCGTCCAAAATGTGTATATTCCGTCCGCGTTAGGCTATAGGAATTCCGTTTTCATGACTGGATTCTACGAACCAGTCTGTGTTTTCCGCATCGCGGAAATTATAGGACCGTACGTCTCAGAGTAGTCGGTGCAATTTGGGATAGAAATCAATTAAATCTGTATGTGGATGTGTGTAAATATTCAAATGTAATCCCCTTTGTAATCTTTAACATTTTCATAACCCTGATAGCACAGGTACATCTCGGAGACCTCTATTTGACGTCTGCACACAGACTGGTGTTTACATCTGCAAGCAGGGCCGTTTTAACCATAGGGCTAGGCGGGGCTGAAGCCCCGGGGCCCGAGCAAGGAGGGGGCCCGTGATTGGCTGTGGAGTAGATTGACTGGAGCACCGATCGCCAAAGCCACCACGCCCCCCACTTATTAGCGCTGTTATTTAGTTGAGCTTTCCCGTAAATTCCATGCGTTACCATTTGAGATTGAAACCTAAAGTTTGAATTTGGTTTACCAATCAAATGCATATTCTATATTCGACTTTTGAACGATATGCGCATGTATCTATCAGGTGATTGCTGCCCAGTATGTCTGCATTCACCTCTCTTCACTTCGTTCTGGATTAATCTGGAAATGGTCGCGCAAAGAACAACATTCAATAAGTAAAAATGTCAGCAATTCTAAAAGAGAGAGAGGCTCAAAAACCGAATAACTTCAAATACAAACAACATAAAAACATGACTTCATAAATTCCCCGGACCCCAGCTATCAGATTATTTTACTAAAGCTGATGATGGAGTGGAAGTTGCTGGAACAGCAAGTGAACCGGGCACATGGAGCAGATAAAAACAGTGTCATCGTCCACACAGATTTTTAGGTTAGTTTGATTATTAACTGGATTTATATTGTTTTTGTGTTTGAACAAACTATATTCATTTAAGGGTTGGGAGATAATCCGGTAGAAATATATCAATCGTTGATTGAAGCGCGTCATGATGTAGACTAAGCTTATCATTTCAAGGCGTTTTAAACAGGCTTTAAAATAAATGGTTAATACTGTTCATGGACATTACGCTGCGGGGCAGAATTCATTCTGGTAAATGCGTGCGTTAAAACGGGTTCTACCTGATACTGCTCGTATTACTGACTAAACTTTCGCTCATTGTGCTTAAACGGTCAAATACACACAGTTATGTGTCAAAATGCCCGTCTTTGTGAGTATCCTCGTAAACACAGTTATTTGTGTCTTAAATGAATCTTAATAGTTAAAGATAAAGCATGTGTTAGGCTATATGAGATCCTATATGATCAGATATATGATGAGATCTTAAAAGGATATTCACCCAAAAATGAAGATACTGTCATCATATACTTACCCTCAAATTGTTCTAAACCTTTATGAATTTCCTTTTTCTCCTCAACATAAAAGAAGATATTTTGAAGAATGATCGTAACCAATTTCTGGTCCCAACTGACTCCAATAGTGTTTTTTTCTTTATTTCTTTTTGTCTTCATATATGGAAGTAGTGAGGGCCCAGCAACTGTTTGGTTACCAATATTGCTCCAAATATATTCTTTTGTGGTCAACAGCATGAAGGAATCTCATACAGGTTTTGAACATCAACAGAATTTGCATTTTTGGGTGAACTATAAAGCAGCCTAATATAGCTGCTGTTACCATTTGTGTCAATAATGTAAATCAAACATCAGAAAGAAAATTACTTACTGTCCTTGACTGAATCACTTTTGTAAAATAAATAAGAATGAATGTATATTGAATTTATACAGTGAAGACTATTCAGTCCATTTGCACATTTTCTTTATACAATATATTTATTATTCAGTGCTTTGTTTTTGTTTTTAAGTAGGCCAGTTTTTATGATCTTTGTTCTGTTGTAGCCTAATTTGTGACTGTTTACTTGTCTTCAGTAAGCTTATTTTTACTTAGGCTAGTATTATTTTTTATTGATATTGAAATTGGTAACAAAAATTATGAAATTTCAGTACATCAATAATTTTGATATGGTATAAAAATCCTATTTAAAGCTTTATATATATATATATATATATAGGGTACAACAACTTGAATGATTTATTTTCACACAAAATCTGTTGCTCCGTTAATGTTCAATACAACGTATATATTTTTTCTGCAATTATACATTTTAGGCGCAGTGAATGGCACATTTTTTCTTAAGGTGGGCTTTCAGCCCCGTTGTACCCTATATATATATATATATATATCATTATTGTGATGGGGGGCCCTGCAGTAAGTTATCGCCCCAGGGCCCAGTGCGGTCTTAATGCAGACCTGTCTGCAAGACGTATTTTTTAGAGTGTTTGCTCATCTGCAATACGTCTATAGGACGTTTCCTATCAGATGTCCAATAGACGTTTAGAAGATGTCTTTAAGATGTTTATGATTTAGAATGAATGTAAAACTGAAATCTTAAAGACGTCTATCAGATGTTTGTACACAGCAGATGCTTTCCAGATGAAGAGATCTTTAACAGACATCTTGCAGACGTGCATGTGCTATCTGGGAAGTAACTGTAATTTAATTACACATTTTTTTCTTAGTAACTGTAACTGATTACAGTTACATTTATTTTGTAATTAAATTACATAGCGCTGTTACATGTAACTAGTTACTCCCCAACACTGATAATAATGCAGTATTATTTTTCAGAAAGTTGGTAACATTACCATTGCTTGACATGTGGCCAGGAGGAGTACGTGAAGTATTTGGCATAGTATTGCACTCTATTCTGCTTATGCACCTTTTTTTAATGCAAAAATATTTATGAACTAACCTTGACAAGCATATTATACATTTCTGAAACTGCATTTTATGACCCATTTAAGAAATGTTTACATTTTTATTTTATTCTCAAGATGTATTATGTTAATAATGATTTTGCTATAGTGGTTCAGGTTGCAGGATTGCTGAATGATAGGTTTGGGACAGGAAAGCAAAGTCTTGGTTAATTTTCAACCCTGTAATATAAAGCAATTATTTACTCTGCATTTTCTGTCTACATGACAAGCAAATAGACTCTAAACTCTGAGAAGAAGATAAAAGAGTTACACATTTACAGAGATCTCTCCTCATGAGGTTATATGTCTTTCTTTACAGGCTCATTTACCTGAACAATTACCAGTGCAGGTGAGTCTAGTGAAGTTAGAAAAACATGGTGCAGACGTAGTGTATGTTTTTCCCATTCAGGGAACTCGAGCTGTGTCAGAAACTCTTGATTTGAGAAGTTTGCATTACTGAATTATTTAATTTGTTACTGTTTTAAGATGCTCCGTAGTTAATGAGAACTAATGCTCAAGACAAAAACATTCTTGGTTTATGGTTGTTTTTGTGGTTCTGATCAGATGGCCAGTGAGATCGAGTTAAATGATGATTCTTCAGTTCATAGATGGAAATTAAAAAAACTGGGAAACCCATGTTTTAAATGTGTATTGATTGTTTGAACAAATAAAATGTCTGTTGTTCTTTCTGCTTATTAATTTGTATTACAGGATGTTGTACAACCAGCCGAGTGCATTGGTAGGGTGAGTATTATGTTTTTAGTATCAACCTGTTATAGCCCATTTCCACTCATGAATGGAATGATTACAATGCTGTATGTGTGTTTTTAATGAAGTCGGACAGATGTTGCTTCTGTGACTTCATGGTCAGCTCCAATTATTTGGGAGGGAACCTTTGACTCCACACTGATCGACTCTATCTACAAACAACAGAATCTCACTATAGCAACCACTGTCTTCGCTTTGGGAAAGTAAGCCTTCATGATACCTCTTTTCTTGTATTAATAATTCTCATTTGTTTCCCCTCCTCTGTTTTTCCTGGTTTCTGGAAATAGTAATGATTAAACGATAAATTAACCATAATATATCTCCCTGTCTTTGTTTTCTGTGTTTGTTAGATACACGCGTTTTGTCAAAGATTTTCTGGAGTCAGCAGAGCAGCATTACTTTGTTGGATTTCGAGTGCATTACTACTTGTTTACAGATCATATATTTTTATATGTTTTATATACTGTACCCACCTAAATTAATTAAACTCTGACACCGTTTCAGATAAAGCTATCAAATCAACTGTAAAATATTGAGAATATTATTCCCTATAATGCTTTATCTATTGAAAGCATATGAAAAGTAGAGATGCAAAAGCCCTTAAATTCCATCTGAAATTTTCTTCTAAAATGAGCATTTGTATCACGCTCCCATGTTTAGGTAAAGCACTTTCACTTTAATGGCAATCAATGTTATTTTCTTTGTGAAATGGCTGAATATAAATGTATAATCTCAGGGAGATTTTTTTTCACATTAAACTTGTGCATATTAGTACCTTAATGGTACATATTAATACTTTAAAGTTCCCGTGAACCGGCTTTGCTTCAGTGCTGTGCCGTATATTTCCAAGTGACACTAAATAGAGGGCAGGGTTTTGTGTTTGCACACCTCCTCTCCATCTCTCGCTCATAGCAGACTAATGGTTGATGTTTTTTTTAAATTTTTTATAGTTCCATCACATAAACATACAAGGCAAATATAAGGCAATGTCATACAGTTTAAAGCATGTAAAACAGAAAAAATAAAAAATTTAACAAACATATATAAAAAAATATTAACAAAATAAAAATACCTGTATAAAAAAGCACTATATAACATTACGGCAGTTACATAAATATGAAAAGCTTTATAATTTTTTATTGTTTCTATAAGCTTCTTATTTTGTGATATCATATAAGAAAGAGTTTCAAAATATATTTTAAGACCAGTGTTACAAAAGGTAATATGATGGTTTATTTTTATTTTTATAATTTTTTTTACTTGTATATAAAGCTTTGATAAGATAATTAACAGAATAATACTTTTGTTTATCAGAAAAATTATGGGTTTTAAAAACCATTTAAAATATCATGAAGTTGTAAATTGAGGGCTTTGTTTATTTGTTTATTTTTAGGTCTATTTTAAAGTCAACCCTAAATGAAATAGAAAATCGCCAATAGAAAAATAAATGTTCAATATCTTCAACTGATATGTTACAAAAGGAACACTTATCACAAACACTATGAGTATATCTGCTAACAGAGGCATTTATAGGATGACAGAATTATTAAAGTTCTAAGTGAATAATATTTAGATATTTTTACAGTTGGTTTGATATCTTTATCTCAAACTGTGTCAGAGTTTAATTAATTTCAAAAGTTATCAACCATTTAGAATAGATCCACATCTGACCGATGAAAATGCTACAAGAAATTGTATTGGCTGTAAGTGAAATGCACCAGAAAGTCTTTCAACAATCAAAGATGGAACTTTAATTTCTAAGTGGGTACAGTATATAAACCATATGAAACAAATATGGTTTCAGTGCTATATATAAAAACAATAAAGGCATAATCTGAAAAAACAAGCCTTGTGCATTAAAGTGAATAATATTTAGATATTTTTACAGTTGGTTTGATACCTTTATCTCAAACTGTGTGAGTTTAATTAATTTCAAAAGTTATCAACCATTTAGAATAGATCCACACCTGACCGATGAAAATGCTACTAGAAATGTTATTGGCTGTAAGTGAAATGCACCAGAAAGTCTTTCAACAATCAAAGATGAAACTTTAATTTCTTTACAATGTAAGTTTATGCTAGAAATGTTTTGGAATGGGATATTTGTCTGATTTGTATAAATATCCTAGTCTGTCATTACAGGTAAACACCATCTGATGTTCCATTTATCTAAATAAATAACATATATGGCTCTAAATCACTGCTTATAAAAATTATGTGTTGTCATATTTGAAATACCTCAACTGAATTGAGGTAATTTGTTTTATCATTTTATTACTGACTGTGTACTTGTCTTTTTTTGTAAATTCAATTCAGTTTGAAATCAAGCTTCCTTGTCCTGTAAGCTTTTGCAACAAAGTTACCCTATTTTAAAGACACAAATACACAGAATAATGGTAATGGTAATTGATCGATGTTTATCCACCTTTTTCCTACGCCCCATGATGCTTTGCGTGAATTATGGGTGGAACTTCCGTTACGACGGAAACAATCATTCATAGCAAGATGTGGAATCACACGCTGACAGAACTTATAAAGGACAACATCAACATACCCGTCCCTTCCTTAGTAGAGGAATGGGAGGACGATTTAAAAAAGTGGCCACGCATACGTACAGTAGCATTTTCAGCTACTTTGTTGATTCAATTGCTTGGTTTTAGTGTCTACGTCAGGTGTCATACAGACGGCAGGGTGCTCATGTATCGCAGGTCCAGGGCGCTCATGTTGTCACGCAGCTGCAGTAATGTGGAAGGTCAGTAAATAATGTATAAAAATAAAAAAAGATGAGGACTCTCAAATAAACTGTGTTTAACGACAATGTACTAACATTTAAATGTATCATTTGACACAATGCACTGTGCATTGTGTAAATTACACTGTAAAAACTAAAATTATCATCAAAATGATAAAACATCTAAAATTACACCCCATAACCCATTCCATGGAACCTGTGCCAGCCTTACCCAAATCACACCTCAGTGGCATCAAATGTAAAAAAATAAATAAAAATAGGGTAAAAAAAATTTCTCCCCATATGCACAGTCGTTAAAGACACCTAATATGAGGTGGGATTGATAATGATGATGATGATTGTACTATATTATTAGTATTACCATTAGTATTAGGCTAGTAGTAAACGCATAATCTGAGTGCTAACTAATGTGTTTAACATCTAAAAGCTACAATCCTACACTCTCAGTAAAAAGGTACACGATGATACAAATAATGTTCCTCAAAGAACAGTTTTGTATCTTTTTAATAATTGTACCTTTAATGGTACAGTAAAGACCTCCGATGATACTGTTTGGTACCTTTCAAGGTACTAGTTAGGGATGGGTGTATCGATCCGAAATATATCGATATATCGATACTGACTGCGAGTATTGAAAGTATCGATGCTCAAACAAAAAATATCGATACTAAGGTGCGCTTTATTTACCAGTGGTTGCGTTTCCCAAAAATACCATAAGAAAGCATTAAAGCTTTTGGGAATGGCAGCCCTGAACAATGCTTATCAGAGAAGGGAAATAAAAACATAAATGTTTGAGTTATTTCACAATAAACAAATTTAAATTGTAGCCTACATATTTGTGCAATTACAATTATTTAAATTGAATGTTGAAAGATAATATTGATCATGTAAAGGTTGCATTTTATGCATGGTATTATTTCAAAGGGTTACTAATGACTCATCATTTGGATATTTCCATGTCTGGGAAAAAATTGGGATTAAACGGGTTAAAATGCGTTTTAAACTAAAGTTAAGTGGTTTTCATTACCCATTTTACTCTTAGTAATTTAATAATTTAATACATTTCATCATTTAAAAGTTTAGTGCAGAAGTATCGAATCGGTATCGATATTGACGATACTGCCTTGAAAAATATCGGTATCGTATCGAAAACAAAATAAGGGGTATCGCCCATCCCTAGTACTAGTGTTGGGTCGTTCTTGAATGATTCGTAATTTTTGAACGAATCTTTAATGTGACTCGGGAGGAACGAGTCGTCGAGTGATTCGTTCAGTCGCGCATGCGCAACATCCTATAGGTTCTGTACTGGAATTAGTCAAGTAGTTCACCTGTTTCGAGTCTTCGCGTTTTTCCGAGTCATTTGTTCATCACGTGACAGACCCATAAGCTTAACCAATGCAGTCTGAACCGGAGAGAGAATTGATTAGTTCATCTCTCGAGTCTTCGGGTTTTTCAGAGTCGTTCGTTCATCACGTGACAGCCCCATACACTTACGCTATGCAGTCTGAGCCGGAAAGAGAATTGATTAGTTCATCTCTCGAGTCTTCGGGTTTTTCGAGTCGTTCGTTCATCACATGACAGACCCATAAGCTTAACCTATGCAGTCTGAGCCGGAAAGAGACTTAATAATAATAACCAACTCTTTATTACCTTTGTTACAACATTCAGTGTTATGTAAAATAACCATCATGACAGAAATTCACATATTTATAAACTGTAAGAAGTAAAAAGATACAATTTGAGACCAGAAACGCATCACGAGTAAGAGTAAATAATAATTATAATAATGATGGTAATAATAATAATAATAACTATGCACCCGTTTGTAAGGAAGCTTGTAAATTAACTAATTTCTCTATCCAATGCTGTCACATCATGTGACAAAAGAACGAACGATTCGAAAGACTCAAGAGATGAACTAATCAATTCTTAATCAGAATGTCTTTATTTAAAAACTGGTTTGACAAAGGTGTAATTTTTGTTTTAGATTTGTTAAAAAAGGATGGTAACTTCTATTCCTTTTCTGAATTTTCTGAAATCTTTGAAGTGGATACCTCACCTAGAGTGTATGAATGAGTTATTAATTCTATTTCACCTAAACTGTTACATTCGGTTAGGGATTGTTACAGATCTTCAAAATGTGAAATGCCAAAAAATTGTATTGGAGGTCTGGAGCTTTCTAATGTTAAATGTAACAATTTCTGCATTAGAAAAATCCTTATTAAGAAGTTAAGTTGTCATCCTAAAGCATTTTATAAGTGGAAAATAAATTACCCTTTTCTTTCTACTATTAGAATATGGGCCGGTATTAATAAGTTTCTGTTACCTACACTCTTAAAAATAAAGGTGCTTCACGAAGCCATAGAAGAACCTTTTTGTCTAAATGGTTCCATAAAGAACCTTTAACATCTGAAGAACCTTTCTGTTTCACAAAAGGTTCTTTGAGGAGAAAGAAGGTTCTTCAGATTATAAAAAGGTAAGAAAGAGATGGTTCTTTAAAGAACCTTTGACTGAATGGTTCTTTGTGGAACCAAAAATGGTTCTTCTATGGCATCGCTTGAAGAACCTTTTGAAGCACCTTTATTTTTAAGAGTGTAACAAGATGAAAGAACTTTACTATAAGATTCTTCATATATACTATCCCTGTAATTCTTTACTCTCAAAATTTAAGGTAGACATCTCTTCACAATGCACATTCTGTAATTCTAATTTGGAAACAATATCACACTTGCATGAGTATGCAAGCGACAGCTGAAAACTCATCTCTTTCGAAGCTACTTGACTTCATCATCATAAAAAAAAGATCTCTCTTTATTTATTCCTTCTCTTTCTAGCTTGTACTTATTTGAACAATGTCTAGAAACTTGGTATTACAAGCACTTCCTGTATCGGTTTGCCTCTTTAAGAAGAATCGCTAAATGTATCCCCCAATTGTAAGTCGCTTTGGATAAAAGCGTATGTATTTATTGTTTTGTATTCTGGGTGTGTGTATTTTATTGCTATGACTGTATCCCCTGTGAATGTTATATCTTCAATAAAAAAAAAAAAAAAGAAAAAAAAGAACTGATCAATTCTCTTTCCGGCTCAGACTGCATAGGGTAAGCGTATGGGGCTGTCACGTGATGAACGAGTGACTCGAAAAACCCGAAGACTGGTCAGATAAGAGGTGAGGTGAGCTAATCATAGACTGAAGACCCAGGTAAACAATATATTAATCTTTTCTGTTTCTTATTGCAGTTTTGTATTGTTTGTAATGTGATCAACGTTTGCGTTAGTAGATGTGTTAGGGAAGTAACACGTAACATTTTAATTGTATTTTGCTAAAATTAACGAAATGACTCGAAAAAAGACTCAAAGGTCCGAGTCGGTAAAATGATCCGAACTTCCCATCACTAATGAGTGGTGTGTGCATCTAGCTCCTCTTAAACGGACATCACTTAAGTTAATTGTTCTGATCGGACAATTTTTGGTGGTTGCCACCGGGTATTAATTAGCACCTAAGAGCTGAACAATTCTTTACATGGTCCTTCGAGCCGGAGTGGCAACTTCTGAATTAATATAATGTCCATACATAGTGAGGAGATTAGTGATGCTACAGTTCGCTCCCGATGCCGAACGCAGATGCCAAAGTACCTTGATGACTATGAGGTGGATTATGTGCCAGAGCAGCGATCAGTACACACACCCTCAGACCACTCCAACGTAGGAGAACAGCTAATAGGGGCTACAGGAGGTCCATATCTACCTCACAACACCCTAGTTGCTGGCATTGATCACTTTTCTGCCTATGAGGGGAATCCACACTTCTCACCTGAAGCACTGAAGATGCGCCTCAAGGATCTGGAGAAAGAGAACCGTCAACTCAGACACGACCTCAGCTCACACTCTGCAGCTCACACTCCAAGATCTGGAGATCTGGAGTCTCCATCTCAACTATTTCATTCGCCTAGACATCTGACGCCCCAATATAGAGAATTGAATATCTACCTCACCGTCACACCACAGAGTAATGTCAACAAGAGATCAAAGAGATCCACGTTATGAAGGAGAAAGGTCAGTGAAAATCAGTGAGGATAAGTTGCACGCAGAACGTCAACGTGATTGAATAGATGAGATCATTCATGAGCTTCAGTGGATGAAAGCGTGTTCCAAGCAATCCAGATCAACTTCGCCATCGCCAGAGCGTGCAGTAACACCCCAGAGGGTTGATCATGCTGATGAATGCTACCATCACCCAAGGCGTCCATCCTCACACTATTATAGCCCTACCTCCAGGCGACAGAGACCATTTGTGTCTTATCGTTCCTCATCGCCATCCAATCAAGAGAACACTTATCGTGGTCCAACCCCTACCATTCCTAACTTCACCAAAGAGGATCCACGTGAATTCGCCAGGTTAAAGGTAGCTCTTGACAATCTCCTGCCTGCTGACGCTACAGAGCGCTTTAAGTTCCAAATATTGATGGACCACTTGAAGTTTGAGGAAGCATTGCTCATTGCTGACTCCTACAGTAACAGCAGGCACCCTTACACTCATACCATGCAGGCCCTAACAGAAGTCTATGGGCAACCCCATCAACTTGCACTTCAACGCATTGATGCTCTGATGGATGGACCCAGCATAAGAAGTGGTGACACCAGAGCATTCAAGCTTTTTGCACTGAAGGTGCGGTCCCTGGTTGGAATGCTGGATCAGTTAGGAAGTCCTGGACATACAGAACTGACTTGTGGGTCTCACGGTCTCCCGCCTCCTAACTAAACTACCTCACGACCTCCGAGCAAACTTTAAGAGGTATGTCAATCCACTCAAGACCCCTTTCCCTACCTTGCTTGAATTTGCAGAATGGTTGGAGTATGAGGTGAGGGTGCAAAAGGACAGTACCCAGTTCAATATTGACCCTGGTAGAGAGAGACAGAGCTTCCACAAAGACCAGCAAAGAGTGTCTAAAGGATCACACAAATCTACTGCCATCTTCCATGGAAGTGAGCAAAGTCCAGTTTCTAAGGCTTGGAATGCTGGATCAGTTAGGAAGTCCTGGACATACAGAACTGATTTGTGGGTCTCACGTCTCCCGCCTCCTAGCTAAACTACCTCACGATCTCAGATCAAACTTTAAGAGGTATGTCAATCCACTCAAGACACCTATTCCTACCTTGCTTGCATTTGCAGAATGGCTAGAGTAAGAGACCCTTTTAGCCTTTTGACATTTGCATATAAATTACAGTTCTGGTCAGAGACTTTACGTTTGTATGGGGGTTTAAATTGTCAAATGGTTCCTCGCCATCAAGGAGATTCTAACCAGTCCCCCCACTATCATCTCCCCCATCTGACTTCAAACACTGTCCAAAGAGCTGTAAATGACCCCGATGGGCCTGGCTGGCCAA